>NW_016107392.1:405614-451609 GCF_001604975.1 Cebus imitator | reverse complement strand
AAAGACAGAATCTTGCTCTGTCCTCCAGGCTGGAGTGCAGTGGCCTGATTATAGCTCACTGTAGCCTTAAACTCCTGGGTTCAAGGGACCTTCCTAGCTCCTCACTCCTGAGTAGCTGGGACTACAGGTGTGTGCCACAGTGCCCAGCTAATCTGTTTTAGAGATAGTGTCTTGGTATGTTGCCCAGGCTGGTCTTGAACTCCTGGCCTCAAGTGATCTTTCTGCCTTGGTCTCAAAAAGTGTTGGAGTTACAGATGTGAGCCACTGTGCCCTGCTGTGATTTTAATGGAATTTTTCTTTGGAGCAATGATTATCTTTTTATTCTCTGTAGAAGTTAATATTATATTTATCTCTAGCTAGGAAATAAACTTAATAATATTTGAAGACTATTTAAGAAATTTAATATGTTCCAGAAATACTGGCTGCCTTAGAATTTCTGACTTTTAGTTAGTAATACATCTAAACTTGGTAAGATTGATTATTTTCTTTATTTCCAGATATACGTTAACATTTTAAGTCTTCATAGTATTATGTAAGTTGTGTTAATGGAACAAATTAATTCTTGCGTATCTTTAATTACTGCATCTTGAAATTCTTTGCAGTAGGAATAGATACTTGAGTGTAGGGGATTCAGACTTGGAAATTGCCTTCCTTTCTGTTTGGCACTTTTCCTTTGTGTGTATGTGTTTGTGTGTCAGAATCTCACTCTGTCGCCCAGGCTGGAGTGCAGTGACACGATATCGGCTCACTGCAACCTCCCTCCTGGGTTCAAGCAATTCTCCTGCCTCAGCCTCCTGAGTAGCTGGGATTACAGGTACCTGCCACCACATACAGCTAATTTTTTTGTATTTTTTTAGTAGATATGAAGTTTCACCGTGTTGGCCAGGCTGGTCTCGAACTCTTGGTCTCAAGCGATCTGCCTGCCTCAGCCTCCCAAAGTGCTAGGATACAGGCATGACCCACCACACCCGATCTGGCATTTTTCTTTTATATACAGCAAGGAAGCCATCTAAGAACTATTTATGGGATTGTGTTACAAGAAATGGCTTTCTGCTTTTTTGTTTTTTGCTTTCTTTAGTAGAAAGAACCCTAGCCTGGGAGCCAGTTGAGCTGATTTCCAGTCTTGGCTCTACCACTACAGAGTTTTCTGACCACAGGCAAGTTACTTGACTTATCTGGATGTTGGTTTTTCTGTCTGTAATGGAGGAACTAGATTCAATGAGCAATGTGTAACCTTAAATTCTGAAATTTCAAGATTTTATGATCTATCAGGTAATTCTATGCTGTATGTCACATGTTAAATATTTGTACCAAATAATCTTTTAGGAAATAAGACCACATTTTATATAATATATTAATAAACTTACTTGCTCTACAAAGTAATTAAACAGTGCATATATCCATTTGTTATGTCCCATTTGAAGACCTTATTTTTAATTATGTAATTGAAAAGTTCCTTAGAGCTGGGCACGGTGGCTTACGCCTGTAATCCTAGCACTTTGGGAGGCTGAGGTGGGTGGATCACCTGAGGTCAGGAGTTCAAGACCAGCCTGGCCATCATGGAGAAACCCCATCTTTTAAAAAAAAAAAAAGAAAGAAACGTTCCTTAGAAACTTGAAAAATTGTATGCTATTTTGTATATTTTTCTCCAAATATTGTAGTTCAGATTTTAGTGGTAACAGTTATTGAGCTGGTAGTATTGGAATAAAAAGTGGAAGGTTATGCAAAATATTACCTTATAAAAGTCTGTTCTAAAAAGAAATGCTTCTGTTTGCCATGTTACCAGGCTGAATTATCGTGAATAAACTTCTGTATATAACACTTTAGGATCTTATCTCCACTGTGCTATTTTCATGACAATTACAATTTTATCATTGTAGCCAAAAAATGTTCAACAGCATGAGAAGGTTCAGAAAGCCAGTACAGAGGGAGTCGCCATTCAGGGTCAACAGGGAGCTCGACTTCTTCCTGAGCAGCTCATTAAAGAAGCCTTTATCCTCAGTGACCTTTTTGATATTGGAGAATTGGCAGCTGTTGAGCTTCTTCTTTCTGGTAGGTTGACATTTAACTGAAACTGTGGTAAAATAATGCAAAATTATAAAGTTACTTACTCATAGTTTAAAATAGTTTATTGTTTAGATTCTAAGGATGCAGCTTGGTAAAACCATGTTCGAAATATTTCCTTTTTTAATCTTTGGTTTTTTTTGTTTGTTTGTTTTTTGGTTTTTTTTGATACGGAGTCTCATTCTGTTGCCCAGACTGGAGTGCAGTGGCATGATATTGGTTCAAGGAATTCTTGTGTCTCAGCCTCCCGAGCTGGGATTACAGGCATGTGCGACCACGCCTGGCTATTCTTTTTTAACCTTTGATTAAAAGGAAGGCTTCAGTTTACTGATCAGAATTGTTAAAGATATCTCAGAAGTTTTATAGCACAAAGCACTTATTGTCAGTGAGTATGCAGGTAAGGTCACTGCTTTTTTGGAATTTCTTTTTGAGAGAGTAATTAAGTTAATGCGTGAATAGGTAAAAAATAAGATAATTTCAATGATACAGAGTACTAGGAAGAAAATAAAGCAGTGGGATATAGAGAGGTGGAGGCTGGCTAGGGCAACTCTAAGTAGGGCCCATAGAGAAGGCCTCTCTAAGATGGGGTCATTTGACTTGAGACCCAAATGTTGAGAAGGTGCCAACCACCCAGACTTACTGGGTAAGTAATTTTCCAGGGAGAGTCAGCAGCCAGTGCTTGAGGTGGGAATAAAGGCATGTTTAAGGATAAAAAGACCGTTCTGGCTAGAGCATCTTAAATGAGGAGGAGAGTGAAGGAAGATACAGATAGGGCAGGACGCAGAGCATGTTTGATTTTGCATACTATGAAAGATATTTGGATTTTATTCTAATTGCAATGGAAAGTTGTTGATGAGGGCTTTAAGCAGAGACATTACATAACTGATTCTCAACTCTGAAATTATTTCTCTGGCTGCTGTATAGAGAAAAGACTGTTTTATAACAGAGGAGTCATTTGAAGAAAATATGGGCATTTCAGTTGAACAAAAATATAATATGTCTAAAGATAATATATAGCTGCCAAAATCCTTTTTGACCTAAGATTGCATTAAAAGAAGTATGATATAAGCCAGGCGTGGTGGCTCATGCCTGTAATTCCAGCACTTTGGGAGGCTGAGGTGGGCAGATCATGAGGTCAAGACATCGAGACCATCTTGGCCAACTTGGTGAAACCCCGACTCTCCTAAAAATACAAAAATTAGCTGGGTGTGGTGGTATGTGCCTGTAGTCCCAGCTACTTGGGAGGCTGAGGCAGGAAAATTGCTTGAACCTGGGGATGGAGGCTGCAGTGAGTGGAGATCGCGCCACTGCACTCCAGGCTCCTGGCAATGGAGTGAGACTCTGTCTCAAAAAAAAAAAAAAAAAAAGAAATATGATATTGGGAATGAGTGGGATGTTAATTAGACATGCTTGAGTTTTCAGTTTAACTAAGAACTTTCATCTAACATTTATTCTATACCTACCACGTGCCAGGCATGATTTTAATTATATCACTCCAGTGATATAAAGATGAATAAAATCTCTACCCTAATAATTGAGAATGTTGTGGGAACAAATAATTTTGACACATTTAAGTACATTAATGCAGTTTTGTGCAAGATTTAGAGATGGTCCAGAGAGAAGGGAATTAGATGGACCTTGATTGTACACAGAAGTCTTAACAAGATCATGAAGTTTAAGGTAGATGTTGCAAAATGAGTAAGCATACATCAGGTGGAATAGGTGGTTATTTGTGAGGATGAAGGGCATCAGGCAGAAGAAATTGCTTGTGCAAGAGGGTGAAGCAAAGTGATGAATTTGGGAAACAGAAAGGAGTAGAGTAGAGGAGCAATTGCAGTAAGGGGAGAAGAAAGCTATAGGAAATGAAACTGAAACTATAGGCAAAGGACTCTTAAAAAAAAGTAGAGCTTGGCTGGGCACAGTGGCTCATGCCCGTAATCTCAGCACTTTGGGAGGCTGAGGTGGGTAGATCATGAGGGTCACAAGTTCAAGACCAGCCTGGCCAACATGGTGGAACCCCGTCTCTACTAAAAATACAAAAATTAGCCAGGCGCGATGGCAGGCACCTGTAATCCCAGCTACTTGGGAGGCTGAGGCAGGAGAATTGCTTGAACCCAGGCGGCAGAGTTTGCAGTGAGCCGAGATGGCACCACTGCACTCCAGCTTAGGTGACAGAATGAGACTCCTACTCAAAAAAAAAAAAAAAGTAGAACTCATTCAAAGGAGTGCAGTTAAAATGGTGAGTGAACTTGAATTATAAAAATGTTATTTAATTTTCAGAGAAGATTCTGAAGGAAGAAACTTAGAAATATTTGAAAGATTCCATATGAGATAGTAAAATGGGCATTGAATAAAATTAAATTTAGTGAACAACAGTGAGACCAAAAGATTCTCACCCAGTATGTACAAATCACAGATAAGCATGAGAGTTAGAAATTGAGAGTTTGGAAAATGGTGAGTTCCATGTCTCTGCTGGTGTTCGAGCATAATGGATCGGCCCTCTAATATCTTGAGCAAGAAGTTAGACAGTGGGTAGATGTTTGTAGTGGAGGACCCCAGAGCCCCTTAAGCCCTGAGCTACTGTGATTCTTCAAACTGAACATTGTCATATTGATTTTTGTCTCTTCCTAAACACATTATGTGTTTGTTAACAATATTATTTCTCAACTTCCTTTTTTAGGAGAGCACCAACAACCACATTTTCCTGGCCTTACCAGAGGATTAGTAGCTGTTCTTTTATACTGGGATGGAAAGCGATGCATTGCGAATTCCTTGAAAGCTTTGATACAGTCTAGACGGGGAAAGACATGGACGCTAGAACTCAGGTCTTTACTTCTTGGGATTTCAGGGGTTAATTTAAAATTACTTGAAGAATTATATTATTTCCCTTTTTATATACAATTTAAGCAATATGTAACATAAGCTGAGTAATATACTCCCTTATTCTGCCAAGAAAGATACAACAATTCCTGTTTTATTGTGTTTGTAAAAAAAAATAATAATAATTTGGGCCCAGGTGCAGTGGCTCATGTCTATAATCCCAGCACTTTGGGAGGCTGAGGCAAGAGGATCACTTGAGCTCAGGAGTTTCAGATCAGCCTGGGCAACATGACGAAACCCCATCTCTACAAAAGAATACAAAAATTAGCTGGTGGTGTATACCTGTATTCCCAGCTACTTGGAAGGCTGAGGTGGGAGGATGACCTGAGCCTGGGAGATCAAGGCTGCAGTGAGCTGTGAGCACACCACCGCACTCTAGCCTGGGTGACAGAGCAAGACCCTTTCTCAAAAAAAAAAAAAAGAGCATTTGCTATACCTATTCTTATGAGGAAGCATAAGCAATATTATTTAACATGGTTTATTGATTTCTTTTCATTATAGCCCAGAGCTGGTTTCTATGACAACACGCTTTACAGATGAGCTGATGGAGCAAGGATTGACTTACAAAGTCCTTACCCTGGTGTCACAGATTGATGTGAATAATGAATTTGAAAAACTACAGCGAGAGAGAGGTTTGGGCAGTGAAAAACATCGCAAAGAGGCAAGGCTTCAATGAAATCAATTCATGAATTGTCAGTCAAACTTCAGAGGTAGAAAAGCATGACAGTTAGAATATTCATTTTTTTCAGGAAGAGTTATGTGGCTGACACCATGCCTAATTGCCATGTGTTTTTAAAAATTTTTATTTTTTATTTTTCATTGACACAAAATTATACATATGTATAGGGTACAGTGTGGTATTTTGATACATATGTATGATGTGTAATAAATTAACATAATTAGCAAACATTTGTTATTTCTTTGTGTTGGGAACATTCAAAATTCGCTGTACTACTGTTTGAAAATACAGTATACAATAAATTGTTTTAAATTATAGCCTGCTAATAACATATGTTAAAGTTTGTAGTCAGCTGTGTCCATAAAATTGTCTTGCAGTTGTTTCAGCTTCTGTATAGTCATTTATGTGCCATTCTAGCTCTTTTTATGAAATGAACAAGAAATTGGTCATCCCAATTTCTTAAGGAATTTAAGGATGAGGAATAAACAGTAGGGTTTATTTTGAGTTCCAGAGGTGACGTCTTAGGATCACTTGTGAATTTAGATAGGTTTATTTTATTAGCCTTTGTAAAAGGGAGTTTGTACTTTGGAATAAGACCAGGCTAGTTTGTACTTTGGAATAAGACCAGGCTTCATAGTAACTTACTGATACTGATAGTCATATGTTTTTATTTCTAGGTTTCTGATCTCATTAAGGAGTGCAGGCAGTCTCTGGCAGAAAGCCTTTTTGCCTGGGCTTGCCAGTCACCTTTAGGCAAAGAAGACACTCTCCTCCTTATTGGACATTTGGAAAGAGTGACAGTTGAGGCTGATGGCTCACTGGATGCAGTGAATCTGGGTCTTCTTATGGCGCTTCTGTACTGTTTTGATATCAGTTTTATAGAGCAAGGCACAGAGGAACGAGATGGTATTAAGTTTTATACATTTTCCTAATTAAAAAAAAATTGTGGGGATAACATTTAAAAAGGGCACTGTTTTAGCTACTAAAATAGACTGCTCTGTTCCTATGTGTGTAGTCCGTTCATATTTGAATATTTATGCATAAGATCACATTTAAAAAAACAACCGCAATCCTGTTAATTATTTCTATTTTGGGGGGGGATTTGGAATGGAAAGTATTAAAGCGTATATTATACATGTTCATGATTGCACATGTGTCATTTACTTAATTGCTTGTTTCTTTGCCATTTATTTACATTTTCAAACTTTTTATTAAAACATTCTGAGAGACAGTGACTGTCATTTCAGTAATGTTATCTTTAACCTGTGTTTTCTGTGAAGGAAATACAATTTTTATGATCGTTAGATAGCATAATTTATATTTTAGAATTTATGTGCAGAAAAAATGAGTATCTTTAACTTTTTTCTAGTTTATTTGTAGTACACTTATAAAAATAACTGAAAATAGTGAAATTAAAATTTAGGATTATTGCTATTTACTGTTTTTGTTTTTAGTATGTGTACAATCAACAATAGTGTACCTTTTGGCATGTTGAAATTAGTCATTATTCTGGCTGGGTGTGGTGGCTCACGCCTGTAATCCCAGCACTTTGGGAGGCTGAGGCGGGTGGACCACAAGGTCAGGAGATTGAGACCATCCTGGTCAACATGGTGAAACCCTGGTTCTACTAAAAATACAAAAGAAAAAAAAATCAGTTGGGTGTGGTGGCGTGTCCCAGCTACTCTGGAGGCTGAGGCAGGAGAATCACTTGAACCCAGGAGATGGAGATTGCAGTGAGTGGAGATTGTGCCATTGCACTCCAGCCTGGGTGGCAGAGCAAGACTCACTCCATCTCAAAAAATAAAAAAAGAAAGAAAGTAGTCATTATTCTTTTGTGAGAATGCTCAGATTTTCTGACTTTAAGACATTATTTCTGTATATAGAAGTGAAAATTTAGTGTTTGGTAAAATGGTCTATTTTTGTGTTTTCAGATATGATTCATCAATTTCCACTGTTGACAGAAAAACAGTACATTGCAACAATTCACTCTCGTCTTCAGGACTCACAGCTTTGGAAACTGCCTGGACTCCAAGCCACTGTTAGACTTGCCTGGGCACTGGCATTGAGGGGAATATCCCAGCTACCTGATGTGACAGGTAAATTGATTGTAGGTAATTTTGTTATGAGAAACAGCATGTTAGCACTTAATGAAATTTTTGGAAGGAGTGTTATCCTTGACATACATAAGCACAAGCATAGGAAGATACTCAGAGTGGTATTAAATGAAACATTTTAGTGTAGTAGTGAAATACAGACTTTTTTCTCCTTGTTTCTCAGAAATATTATATAAAATCCTATTTCCCATTCTTGGGGCCAGTGACAATACTCTTTCCTTTCAGAGTATGAGTTTAAAATTTGGAATGACAGTGTCATATTAAATGTTTTTTAAAATTAAAATTTACTGTTACTTTTGTTTTTATACATTTTCCTTCTTGGTTGGTCACAAACTAATTTTTCACATTGTGTTGAATTAAAAACAATTATTTTTTCATACAGTGTATTAAAAAGGAGGTATTTGGATCAATCAAGAACAGATGTGGAATCCCGACTTTTATTTTTTGAGACAGAGTCTCACTCTGTGGTCCAGGCTGGAGTGCAGTGGCTCAATCCTGGCTCACTGCAACATCTACCCCCTGGGTTCAAATGACTCTTGTGCCTCAGCCTCCTGAGTAACTGGACTACAGGTGCATGCCACCATGCCTGGCTAATCTTTTGTATTTTTAGTACAAATGGGGTTTCACCATGTTGGCCAGGCCGGTCTTGAACCCCTGACCTCAGGTGATCTACGTGCTTTGGCCTCCCAGAGTGTTGGGTTTACAGGTGTGAGCCACCTCGCCTGGTCAGAATCTGGACTTTTAACAGTCTTTTTTTTTGAGACAGAGTCTCATGCTGTCACCCAGGCTGGAGTACAGTGGCGTGATCTTGGCTCATTGCAACCTGTGCCTCCGGGTTCAAGCAATTCTCCTGCCTCAGCCTCCTGAGTAGCTGGGACTACAGGTGCGTGCCACCATGCCTGGCTAATATTTTATATTTTTGGTAGAGATGGGATTTCACTGTGTTAGCCGGGATGGTCTCGATCTCCTGACCTCGTGATCCGCCTGCCTCAGCCTCCCAAAGTGCTGGGATTACAGGCGTGAGCCACCGTACCCGGCCAACAATGCATTAACTCACTGTAGCATATCTTATTCTGCTATTTACATTTACATTATCATTTGTCTTATTAGTAGGGCTTTATTCTAACAGAATGAGAACTAACTGTGCCTGGAACTCGAAGCCCAAAGAATTGTTGTTGTCTGTATCTTTTTATGGTAAATCTGGAAAGGCTTTATTCAAGTTTACAATTTATGTCAGTTTTCTAATCCTAAGGTATCAACAGATTCTAGTATCTTACCAACTGTGTAATTCCAGAGCATTTTGTTTTCACTAGTGTCATGTCGTTCCCCAAGTGTTTGCAGAAAGCTTTTTTTGTGTGTTAGGAGTCTTTGTTTGGCCACTTAATGTCTGTCTATCAGCCTATATATCTAAATACTGATAGCCGATTAGAGTTTTGCCTTTCTGTACAAATTCTGTTTCTCAACTGTATATATACCATCTTCATTTATAAGTCTGATTTCAGTATTTTTCTGACATAAAATTACCTTTTAACCTTTTAAGTGGCTATGTGATAGTTAATATCTTTTTTTTTTTTTTCTTTTTTTTGAAGACAGAGTCTTGCTCTGTTGCCCAGGCTGGAGTATAGTGGCATGATCTCAGCTCACTGCAAGCTCTGCCTCCTGGGTTCAAGCAGTTCTCCTGCCTCAGCCTCCTGAGTAGCTGGGACTACAGGTGCACACTGCTATGCTTGGCTGATTTTTTGTTATTTTAGTAGAGACAGGAATTTGAGACTAGCCTGGGCAACATGCCTGTAATCCCAGCATTTTGGGATGCCGAGGTGGGAGGATTGCTTGAGCCCAGGAGTTCATGACAACCCTGGCCAGTATAGTGAGACCCCATCAATTTTTAATAATTAAAAAATTAGACCAGCATGGTGACATGTGCTTGCCTGTAGTCCCAGCTGCTCAGGAGGCTGAGGTGGGAGGATCACTTAAGTCCAGGAGGCGGAGGCTGTAGTGAGCTGAAATTGTTCCATTGCACTCCAGGCTGGGTGACAGAGTAAGACCATATCTCAAAAAAAAATTTAAAACACAGGCTGGATGTGGTGCCTGAAATCTTTAAACTTTGGGTGGCTGAGGTGGGTGGATCATGAGGTCAGGAGATTGAGACCATCCTGGTTAAGATGGAAACCCTGTCTCTACTAAAAAGACAAAAAAATTAGCCTGGTGTGGTGGCATGCGCTTATAGTCCCAGCTACTCAGGAGGCTGAGACAGGATAATAGCATGAACCTAGGAGGTGGAGGTTACAATGAGTCAGGATGGTGCCACTGCACTCCAGCCTTGGTGACAAAGCGAGACTCTGTCTCAAAAAAAATTAAAAAACAAGCATTGGCCAGGTGCAGTGACTCATGCCTATAATCTGAGCCCTTTGAGAGGCTGAGGCAGGCAAATCGCTTGAGTTCAGGAGTTCATGACCAGCCTGGCCAGTATGGTAAAACCCCATCTCCACTAAAAACACAAAAAATTAGCTGGGCGTGGTAGCTCGCATCTGTAATCCCAGCTACTCACGAGACTGAGGCAGGAGAATCCCTTGAACCCGGGAGGCGGAGGTTGCAGTGAGCCAAGATCACGCCACTGTACTCCAGCCTGGGCAACAGAGTGACACTCCATTTCAAACAAAAACAAGTATCTTTGTAATTCACTAAGTTTTACGGAATTTTACCATACTGTTTTTAAGCATTGAAACTCAATTTATATTAAGACATTAGTGATGCTTTATTACCTAAATGGTGTTCAAGAAGTAATTTTTTGGCTGGACATAGTGGCTCATGCCTATAATCTCAGAGCTTTGGAAGGCTCAGGCAGGTGGATCACTTGAGGTCAGGAGTTCAAGACCAGCCTGGCCAACATGGTGAAACCTCATCTCTGCTAAAAGTATGAAAATTAGCTGGGTGTGTGGCACGTGCTTATAATCCTACCTACTTGAGGGGGCTGAAGCTGGAGGATAGCTAAAACTGGGAGGCAGAGGTTACAGTGAGCCATGATCTCACCGCTGCACTCCAGCCTGGGCAGCAGAGTAATCTGTTTCAAAAAAAAAAAAAAAAAAAAAAAAGATTATAGTAAACTACATTTTTTAAAATGCTGCAATGGATAAAAATGGTTACAACTAGATAACCAGACTTGCAACCACCACAAAAGAAATTCTTAGGATTGGCCAGGTGCGGTGGCTCAGGCCACTGCACTCCAGCCTAGGTGACAGAGCGACACAAAAAAAAAAAAAAAAAAGAAGTCATTTTTGAGTTCTCTTTTAATTCCAGTGTTTTTGAATTCAAGTAAAGGTTTGAAAAAAATTGTTATTAAAAACAATAATTAGTAATTTTATGATCATTATTACTAGGCATAATAAAGAATTAAGAAAATATTTTATTCTCTAGGAGTTTGTATAATATGGGTAAATATGCAGATTTTTGTTTGTTTGCTTGAGATGGGGTCTTTACCTGTTGCCCAGGCTGTAGTGCAGTGGTGTGACCATGGCTCACTGGCCTCAAACTCCTGGGCTCGAGTGTTCTTTCCACTTCAGCCTCCGAAGTAGGTGGGACCACAGGCATGTGCCACCATGTCCAGCTAATTCTTTGATTTTTTTGTGGAGATGAGGTCTCACTATGTTGCCCAGGCTGGTCTCGAACTCCTGGGTTCAAGCAATCCTTCTGTCTTGGCTTCCCAAGATGTTGGCCTTACAGGCATGAGCCATCACACCTGACTGATATGCAGACTTTATGTCAAAATACAAAACAAAACATTAAAAAAACAGGCTGGGTGCAGTGACTTACGCCTGTAATCTCAGCACTTTGGGAGGCCAAGGTGGGCAGATCACAAGGTCAGGAGGTCAAGACCATCCCGGCTAACACAGTGAAACCCTGTCTCTACTAAAAATACAAAAAGTTAGCCAGGCATGGTGCCACACACATGTAGTCCAAGCTGCTTGGGAGGCTGAGGCAGGAGAATTGCTTGAACCCAGTAGGTGGAGTGATCCAAGATAGCACCACTGCACTCCAGCCTGGGTGACAGAACGAGACTCCATCTCAAAAAAATATATATAATCATAATAATAATTTTAAAAATAAAAAACAAACTACAAATCATATGTTTTCCTCTGTTTGAGACTATCTTGGCTTTTATCTATTCCTGACCCTTTCAAGGCAATGAAAATGTACTTTCAGCAACAGACTTTGTATTTGGTCTGTATGATAGTCAAACAGAATAAGCTGTGTAGTAGTCTTTTTCAAAGCCAGATTGCCACACAATTATCTAGCAATTTATATTTAAAACTTAAAAGCAGTAATCAGCCATATGTTTCTTGATGGAAGGATACACCACAACCTATGACATACTCTTAACAGAAAGTTGAATGTAAGTCAGATTAAGCCAGCCTAGATGAAGCCACTGCTCCCAACTGAGGAATTAGTTTTAAAGGTATGATAATGGCTGGATGCAGTGGCTCACAACTGTAATCCCGTCACTTTGGGAGGCTGAGATGGGAGGATCACTTGAGGTCAGGAGTTCAAGACCAGCCTGGCCAACGTGGTGAAACCCTGTCTCTACTAAAAATACAAAAATTAGCTAGGCGTATTGGCAAACGCCTATGAACCCAGCTACTTGGGTGGCTGAGGCCCGAGAATTGCTTGAACCTGGGAGGCAGAGGTTGTGGTGAGCCAAGATTGCACCACTGCACTCCAGCCTGGGTGACAGAGACCCTGTCTCACAAAATAAAATAAAATAAAATAAATAAAATAAAGTAAAATAAAATATAAAATAAAATAAATATACGATAATGGTGTTGTGTGTGTGTATGTAGTGAATTTTTGCTTCGTTTTTTAAGTATGTTTTTGAGTTGTATACTGCAAATAGTGGTAAAATGTTAAATTGTCTGGAATCTGGAATTTGCTTTAATGAAATATGAGTGGAGGGAGGAAGATATAGATGAAGTAAGATTGGTCATAAATTGATAGTATTGAAACAGGTGATGGATATATGGAGGTTTACTATACTTATTTTTAGATATGTAATTGATATTTTCCAAATAAAATATTACAAAAATTACAGTTATACAAGTTTATATTCAAGTTAAAATTTGGTTTTTAAATTTTAGCTACCTGGTTACCAAATTAATACAGTTAGTTACCTATTCATGTTCAGGATTTGGTCTTGGATTGAAGACTTTTCAGATGATCCATGAGATTTCATTGGGATTGAAGCCTTAACACCATTTAATATGTTAATGTTTGGATAACAGTTCCCTGACTACATCAGTGTTGCATGACACATCTGTAAAATAATTTTCATTAGTTACGTTTTTATTTCGAAGAGTATGTATTTTTCTAATATACATTCAAGTAGTTCTTTGGAGTTTATGAGTCAATTACAGTTATATATAGTCTCATTTTGTGCATAGCACATGCTAGAAGGCTGGGAAGATGTCTGAACCATCAGCAGAGTATTATGAGGTATAATTACAATCTGGGTTAATGACTTTTCCTCCATGTACTGTTTTTTAAAATGTATTTCTAGCTCTGGCAGAATTCACAGAGGCAGATGAAGCAATGGCAGAGCTCGCAATTGCTGACAACGTTTTCCTGTTCCTCACTGAATCTGTAGTGGTATCAGAAAACTTTTATCAGGATGAATTTTATATTCGCAGAGTCCATAATCTCATCACAGATTTCCTTGCACTTATGCCAATGAAGGTAAGTGTAATAATGTAGGATGAATAAATAGTAAAAGAATTTTATAAAGTAATTTAAAACTGATTAACTAGGTTTATGTTTTGGAAACTAATAAAAAATTTTTTAATATGGGCTAACATTTGCCAGTAGTTGTGGTACATCTTATGAATCAGTTTGTGACTCATGAAATAAGACTTCCTAACTGGGGATAAGTCAGTAGAAAGAAATATTTGACAACACTGTTAATGGTTTATAAATCAGAAAGTAATTAGTAAATACTTCTGTGGGTAGAAAATTACTAACCCCATGCCACCCTAAGGGTTAGTGCTAAAATTGCTTTATTTAATTTTTTTTTGTTTGTGTTTTGAGATCTAGTCTCCCTCTGTTGCGCCCAGGCTGGAGTGCAGTGGTGTGATCTTGGCTTACTGCAACCTCTGTCTCCTGGGTTCAAGCGATTCTCCTGCCACAGTCTCCCAAGTAGCTGGGGTTACAGGCACCCGCCACCACGCCCAGCTAATTTTTTTGTATTTTTAGTAGAGATGGGGTTTCACCATATTGGCCAGGCTGGTCTCGAACTCTCAACCTCAGGTGATCCGCCCACTTTGGCCTCCCAAAGTGCTGGGATTACAGATGTGAGCCACCATGCCTGGCCCAATTTTTTAGATCCTGAATTGTAGTGTATAAAAGGGCTTCAGCATAGATATAGGTAAAATAATGGATTTTAAAAACCACAATGCAAAGGCTGCTTTTGAATAGATGGCTTGAGCTGTAACTGTCATCTGAAAAGCGATTCTTAGAGCCATTTCAGACAGTTCCTTATAGTATATGATCTGTGTGCTGTTTTGTGCCAAAGAAGCCATCAAATGTTGGCAGGAAGTAAATGAGGGGAAAACATCTTTTTTTGTGTGTTTATATTATAAAAGCACCTATTTCAAATGTATATTTTTTAAAAGCACCTTGAAGGATCTACACTTGTAATATATTGTGCAGTTTGATACCTTATCTCCTGAAAAGTATAAATTGATTATCATAAATTTGCCCTTAGGATTCTTGTATTCTTTTTGTTTTTGTAGTATCTACATTGATTTTTCTCTTTAATTCCTAAATTTGGTAATTTGTGTATTCTCCCCCGGTTCTTTTTTTTTTTTTTTTTTTTTTTGTTGTGTTTTTTTCTTTGTTACCCAGGCTGGAGTGCAATGGCGCGATCTCGGCTCACTGCAACCTCCGCCTCCTGGGTTCAGGCAATTCTCCTGCCTCAGCCTCCTGAGTAGCTGGGATTACAGGCACGCACCACCATGCCCAGCTAATTTTTTGTATTTTTAGTAGAGACGGGGTTTCACTGTGTTGACCAGGATGGTTTCGATCTCTTGACCTCGTGATCCACCCGCCTCGGCCTCCCAAAGTGCTGGGATTACAGGCTTGAGCCACCGTGCCCGGCCTCCCCCGGTTCTTAATTAACCCTTACTGAAGTTTATTGATCTTATTGATCTTTCCTGTGAATTAGCTTTTTGCTTCATTGATTTTCTTATATTTTTGGTTCACTGTTATTGATTTCTGCTCTTATTTTTATTATTTTCTTCCTTTTGCTTTGGGTTTAATTTGCTCCTTTAATTTTGTTTCTTAAGATACAAGCTTAGATTGTTCACTTGAAATCTTTTTTCTAATATAAGCATTCAATAATGCTGTAAATTTATTTCCAATCACTCCTTTAGCTGTGCCACACAAATTTTGATACGTTGCATTTTCTTTTTTTGTTCAGTTTAATATGCTTTCCAATTTTCCTTGAGACTCCTTTGATTGATGGGTTATTTAGAAGTGTGTTGTTTAATTTTCAAATATTTTAGAGACTTTCAGATCTCTGTCATAGGTTTCTAGTTTAATTCTGTTGTGCTCAGAGACATACCTTGTAGAATTTCAGTTATATTAAATTTGCTGAGGTTTGTTTTATGGCTCAGAATATGGCCTATCTTGGTAAATGTTCTATGTACACCTGAAAGGAACACATACTTTGCTGCTGTTCTGTGGAATGTTCTATAAATATCAATTAAGTCAAGTTTGTTGATACAGTTTTTCAAGCTTTCCATATCCTTATTGATTTTCTGTGTACTTGCTCTGTTGAATATTGAGAGAGGAGTGTTAGCATTTCCGACTATAATTATGGATTTGTCTAGCTATGATTTTTTTTTTTTTTACACAGAATTTGCTTCTTATTTTTGTTGGCATTT
Source organism: Cebus imitator (assembly GCF_001604975.1). Taxonomy (NCBI): domain Eukaryota; kingdom Metazoa; phylum Chordata; class Mammalia; order Primates; family Cebidae; genus Cebus; species Cebus imitator. Next base: position 435,944 of record NW_016107392.1, on the reverse strand, counting down.
AGTTCACACCTATGTTGTGAAGCAGTGATTCTCAACCGAGGCTATAATGTTCTTCAGAGTGTGTTTGGAAATGAGTGGGGCCAGTTTTGCTTGTTATGGTGACTCCAATGTTGTTATTGATAGTTAGTAGGTAGTTCCAGGGATGCTACATGACCTGAAATATTCAGGATAATCCAACGCAGTGAAGAAATGTGCCCAAATGTCAGTAATGTCCCGTTGAGAAACACTACAGTTAAGTTCAACTTCTCTGTAGTGGAAAATGCATTGAAGTTTTAGTTAAGATATTATAAATTATGGATGGTAATATTGCAATTAAGAGTTCTGGAATGTTTCTTCATGTCATCTAAAGTGGAATAGATAAACAGTGTTTTTCTTATATGTAATCACTCTATGACAGTTGCCTGATTTCATTATTATTAGCATATACAGTAATACATTTACATATTAAACTATATCTAATAAAATTAATAGGTGAAGCAGCTGAGGAATCGGGCAGATGAAGATGCTCGAATGATTCACATGAGTATGCAGATGGGTAATGAACCCCCCATTTCACTTAGAAGGGATCTGGAACACTTAATGCTATTGGTAAGCCTTTATATTAGAAAGCTTGTCCTCTTTCCCTCTTTTCATTATTTTTTCCCCTAACTTTGGAAAATTTCAGGCCTTATACTTTAAATGTCTTTTTTTAATTGAAAGTACTTTTTGAGTCATAGACATTTCCCTACAGTCTTTGTTTACTCTTTGTAGATTGGCGAGCTATATAAAAAGAATCCTTTTCATCTGGAGCTTGCTCTAGAATATTGGTGTCTCTCAGAGCCTCTTCAGACTCCAACTATCATGGGTTCTTACCTAGGGGTGGCTCATCAGCGACCCCCTCAACGCCAGGTGAGTCTTTGGGTTTTCCTCTTTTATACTCTGGTACTGTGGTTGGGAGTCTTGAAAACATGAAAGATGTTACTTCCTGATTTTATTGCTGTTAACACGAATGATCACTAGTATAACCTTTAAAGATTAATACTTTTTTTTTTTTTTTTTTGTTTTGTAGTCTCACTCTGTCACCCAGGCTGGAGTGCAGTGGTGCGATCTCAGCTCACTGTAGCTTTGAGCTCCTGGGTGCAAGTGATACTCCCGTCTCAGCTCCCAGAGTAGTTGGGACTACAGGCGTGCACCAGCACACCTGGCTGATTTTTGTGTTTTCTGTAGAGGTGGGGTTTTGCCATGTTACCCAGCCTGGTCTGTAATTCCGGAGCTCAAGTGATCCATCTGCCACAGCCTCCCAAAGTGCTGTATTTACAGGCATGAGCCACTGCACCCAGCCTACTTTTTTCTTTTATAAAAGAAAATTTGAAACGCTTAAAATTCAAGTACTGTTGATTTTGAAGTTTATGTAGTCAACCCTTTATTAGATACTGGATATATGTTGAATTCTTAGAGGCAGAAAGGCATCTAGTCTCTTTGTTATTTATTTATTTTTAAAAGACAGGGTCTTGCTATGATGACTAGGCTGGTGTGTAACTCCTGGCTTCAATCAGCCCTTGTAAAGCCGTGGGATTACAGGCATGAGACACTGTGCCCTGCTTGAATTTTATTAGTATTTTAGTTTGTTCTCCATAGACATGACAATAACCAATATACATAATTCTTATCAAGTTTGGGGGGGATAGGAGAGGTACAAGTATTAAAGAAGAAGTCTTAGACGTTTTAATTGATGACAAAATGCCTATGAGTCTATAGATAATATAGGCAAAAGTTCATTCTGTGTTAACTAAAGTATGATGTGTAGAGGCAAATAAAATGAATTGCTATGCAGTAGCTCACACCTGTAATCCTGGTGCTTTGGGAAGCTGAGGTGGGATGATCGCTTGAGGCCAGAATTTGAGACCAGCCTGGGCAACATCATGAGACCCCCATCTCTACAAAAAATATTAGCTCGGTGTGGTATCATGAGCCTGTAGTCCTGGCTGCCCAGGCTGAGGCAAGAGGACCCCTGGAGCCCCGGAGTTTGAAGTTACACTGAGTCATGGTTACACTACAGCACTCCAGCTTAGGCAGCAGAGACAGACCCTGTCTCTTTAAAAAAAATCAAAAGAAAAATGGGTTGGGGGCAGATTGCCACACAAGTGTTAATTTTGGGGGATTTCTGTTCTAGAAGCTTTTATGCTATATGTTTTTTATTTTTTCTGGAGTCCAGACCAGATGCCATTTTTTAAACTGTATTGTTTCAGTGTTTTCTCATTTAAAAAATAGGTTTTGAGCTGGGCATAGTGGTTCACATCTGTAATCCTAGCACTTTGGGAGTTCAAGATAGGCAGATTGCTTGAGCTCAGGAGTTTGAGACTAGTCTGAGTAACATGGTGAAACCCTGTCTCCACAAAAAATATCTTAAAAATTAACCAGGCATAGTGGTGTATGCCTATGGTCCCATCTGCACAGGAGGCTGAGGTGGGAGGATTATTTGGGCTGCAGTGGCTCTGATTGTGCCGTGACATTCCGGCCTGCGTGACAGAGTAAGACCCTGTCTCAAAAAAAAATGTTTTGGAGAAGGATTTATTAAAAAAATTTTTAAAGTTTTTGAGAAAGTTCACTATTATGAAAAATTTGAAACATATGGAAGAAGGAATTATAAGGAATACCCCACATTTTAATTTCACATCTTAACATCTTATGATGTTTGCTTCCATCTACTATATTATTTTTACTTTTATTTTATTTTAAAGTAAATTATAGGCAAATATATGAATTCTACTCCTCAATATTTAAGTAAGTATATCTCTTTTAAAAATAAGGTTATTTTTCTACATCATCATAAAACCATTGTTAAACCTACCAGACATCTATAGTATTGTCAGTTCTGAGTTCCAACTAGTGAGTTTGAGTAATATTGTTAGTTGTTGGTAATAGGTTTAAGACATATGTAAGAAAAAAGAGAAAGTTAAAAAATGGACTTAAAGAACAGGAGTATGGGAATGTGGCATTGGTGAGACCACAGAACAGAGTAAATTTAAGTTACCATCAAAAACAATTTCAAGTTCTTAGGTCTTCATAGTAGTTTGGCTGGGATCTAGGAACTCTGGATTTTAAGTGTACCTTTGAATTGACTTTGGATAAGTAAATGTTACCTGTCTTACATATTTAAAATGTGCGTGGTCTTTTGTGACATTTGAGATATTTTGAAAAAAATGTACTTTTAGTTCACAAAGGTGTTATTTTATAATTGCATTAAATTGCTAATGACAAGCTTAGAACACAATTTTTCATCAATAGAGTATCAGTTAAATTTGTCTTTTGTGAGGGTTAAGTCAGAGCACTACTTTTAGTTTATATGTAGTCTTTATTAGCTAGTCCATGTTGCCTTAAAATTAGGATATACGTTATATAAACTATTTGTTTTTCTCTTTTTCAGGTTGTCTTGTCAAAGTTCGTTAGGCAAATGGGTGACCTGTTGCCTCCAACTATTTATATTCCTTATTTGAAAATGCTCCGGGGATTGGCCAATGGGCCCCAGTGTGCCCACTATTGTTTCAGCCTGCTCAAAGTCAATGGTAGTAGTCATGGTAAGGAATATGTGGAGGTTGTTAAAGTTGTGATTGTACTCTTAAGTTCAGTAGCCCACCGCCTGTTAAGAACATTGGTATTTAATTAGGTTCTACCAGAGGTATAAATTATTTTTATAACAATAGGGTGAAAGAAGCACACTTACGGCTTTATGCATAGTGATGCTGTGATTATGGTCTCACAGATTAAGGAATTTTGCCATTCTCCTTTATAAAATACAGTTCATTTTGACAAATCAGAATTAATGTATGAAAATTTTCCAGATCACGCCTGGCCCACAAAGAAAGCATATGCCCTTGCCTTATAAGCTTGATTAATTTACTTTTGTAAGCATTTTTTTTTCTCTCTTAATTTCAGTACTTAGAATTTTTCTCTTGACCCTCTCCCAATTTCCTTATTTCATTTACAAACTGGTTTGGTTAAACCAAAAACACTGCAAAAGGGAAAAGAAATTAAGCATCTGCTTTGTTAGGTAGTTATTTTTATTTTTACATCTGAAGAAACTGAGGTTTAGAGGAGTTAAGTAATTTACCCAACATCACAGCTATTTGGGGAGCCATGATGGGAGCTGAAACTGCTTGGCTCCAAAGCCAGTGTTCTGACTACTCTGTCAAGCCTGCCAGTCTTGTGTGCTATGCTTTTGCTTCTGATGCTTGGTATGCAATGGAGTAGTGTAATTCATAAATTAAGACTGTAATTATCTCTTTCTTTGGGAATTCAAGCTCAACATTTGTGAATTACTCTGTGGGAAAAATCAGCCCTGTACAGTTACTTGAGAGCACAGAGAACTCTCCTGGATGTGAAGTAGGTAACTGACATCCAGAGTAACTCACCTTTACATTTACATGGGCAGTACCCCCTTTCTTGAGTAAAAGTTAATCCAGAGGAAAAATTAATTTGGAGTTCTAGCTCACAGAGGGATTCTAACCCATTTTCAGCACACTGCTTATCTAGGACAGAGATTGCCTTTGTGCTAAGACAAAGGCAAACAGTTTATTGTTTTATGCTGGGCATAGTGGCTTATGCCTGTAATCCCAGCACTTTGGGAGGCTGAGGCAGGCGAATCAGTTGAGGTCAGGAGTTTGAGACCGCCCTGGCCAACATGGTAAAACCCCGTCTTTAATAAAAATACAAAATTTAGTAAGGCATGGTGGTGCGTGCCTGCCTGTAATCTCAGCTACTTGGGAGGCTGAGACAGGAGAATTGCTTGAACCTGGGGAGCGGAGGTTGCAGTGAGCTGAGATTACCCCACTGGACTCCAGCCTGGGTGGCAGAGTGAGACTCTCTCTCAAAAAAAACAAAAACAATAAAAACAACATTTTTTGTTTTAACTTAATTTTTCTCCATTTCCCAGCAAATGCTTAGATGTTTTTGAAAGAAGATTCTGTGCTGTTTTTCTTTATAGTTGAAAATATTCAGGGAGCAGGTGGCAGTCCGGTTTCCTGGGAACATTTCTTTCACTCCTTGACGCTTTACCATGAACACCTTCGGAAGGATCTTCCAAGTGCAGATAGCGTCCAGTACCGTCACCTTCCTTCCCGTGGCATCACCCAGAAGGAGCAAGATGGATTGATTGCTTTTTTGCAGCTCACATCTACCATCATTACTTGGGTAGGAACCCATCCCCAGCATAATTTCATTTGTATTATAGCAGAGTAGCATATTAAGAGCCCTAAACATTTTCTTTTAATTTGAGATTAATAAATTTATCCTATATAGATAAACATTTATAAAGTATTCTGCCCTTAAGTTCTTTGTGTTTTGGCCTCTAGAGGGTGTAAGTTATGGTAGCCTTGCTCATTGACATAATCTTAGTATAAAAATAATAGCCTGAGCCTGAAAGAAAATTGTCAGAAGGCAAATAAGAACCAGTTGTTGGATGCATATGCTTCTAGGTTTCCAGCATAGGTGTAGAGGTGTATGTGTGCATTTATATGTGTGTATATATAAAGAATATTTTAATTAAAAGTTATTTACTCAATTATTTTTTTTCTCTCCTTAGACCAAACCATTTTACCTGCCACTACCAAATTGGTCTTTATAAAACACATTATTTTCATTACTGTATATAATTTCCCAACTCAGAAATATATTTTAGTTATGTCTGTTGTTCACTAGAATAGTCTGACATTCTCTCTGAAGGGTAGGAATAGTATCTTCTAAGTTTTTGGCTTTTCCAGTAGTACTTAACATGATTAGGCATCAAGATGTCAGTTATCAACTATTTCTCACTGAATTAAAATGGAAATGGGAGGGAAGGATAGGGAAAGGTTTGTTAACATACAAAGTTACAGATAGAGAAGAAGAAAGTTCTAGTGTTATTCTATAGCACTGCAGGGTGAATATAACTAGCAGTAATTCATTGTATATGTTCAAAAGCCAGAAGAGAGGATTTTGAATGATCCCAGCACAAAGAAATGAGAAATGTTAGATAATGGATATCCTGATTACCCTGATTGGATCATTACACATTGTATACATGTATCAAAATATCACTGTTCATGATACCCTATAAAATATCATATGTAGTTATTATATGTCAACTAAAAATGAAAAAAAGTCGTGATACTTGATACTCTATATCTCCATATTTTTTTTTGGAGAAAAGGACAAGATCTTTTTTTCATTCACACTTTTTATTGCAGTATAATATACTGTTCCAGAAAGGATTTAAGATGCCTAGGTAAGATTTATCGAACACTGGCAGACTATTTATCTCTGTTTGTGTTATTTCTCATACTTGGAACCGGAAAAGTAATTCTACAGTTTATTTCTCCTACAGTTTTTTACTTTGAATGAATGAGTGATCTGATTTGATGTGTTGGTAGGCTTCAGACGTAAAGGATAAGCTTATTTTTGTTTTGATATGTATTAAACCTATGAAGACTCAGTATAAATGATAGCAGTTTAGATGATGGCTGGTCATTTTCTTAACTTTTAAAAATGGAAAGTCTCGTTCTTTTTTTGTCAATTTGCAGAGTGAAAATGCTCGCTTGGCACTCTGTGAACAGCCTCAGTGGACCCCTGTTGTGGTGATTCTGGGACTCCTGCAATGCAGTATTCCCCCTGTTCTAAAAGCTGAGCTACTGAAGACACTCGCAGCTTTTGGAAAATCTCCTGAAATTGCTGCTTCCCTCTGGCAGTCATTGGAATACACTCAGGTAGGGCTATGAAGTCCCTTATTTATATTATTTCAATGTGGAAAGTTAGACTTGATAATACCATAGAGGCAAGAGCATTTGATTGGAACTCATAGTTTATTATGAACGTCCTAACTAGAGTTACAGTTTGGGGACTGAGCATAGCAATAGAAACTAATAGACTTGGGTTTTTCTCTTAGATTGGTTGATAACTTGACTAGGTTATTATTAACAGCATCTAGAAGACTTTTTTTTGGTGGTTATGTAGGTTTATTGTCAGGTCCATAAACTTCACTTTGGGCAGAATGGGAATGTGACAGTTGGATTTTTTGACTTCGGCACCCTGAGGGAACGTCCCTGTGCTGACGTGGGGAAATAAATGGATGATAGAATGTTTGAAGTCTCAATAACTTCAAAATTATTAACATTCTTTTCTATAGAGATAAGTTCCATTAAATATTTTCTATCAGGTTAATTATTTTATATGTGATAAAATAAAAAAGGAAAATAAGGATGTGCTTTATAGACGTATCTCTAGGAAAATGGTTAGGTGGAATATGTATGTCTGTCTTAGAAGTAATACAACTTAAGGGAGTCTGGGATTCTAACTCATTATTCATAGAAGTCACCATTTTGAGGCAGTAAAATACTCTAGATTATTTTCTAACCTATGTATCCTGAAGATGTTATTGATACTTTGTTAACATAATAATTAATGGGGTTGGGGTTTGCCAAGAGACTGAGTAATTTTAGGCTTACTATTGATACTTCACCTTTTGATTCTTGAGCGTACCAGTACTTACTAGTGTCTTACCGGCTTAGTGCTTTTTTACACCTGAAATCAAATGTGATTGGGTTTAGACATTTGTATCCTTAGAGCAACACTATTGTTCTTAAAGGATTCCACCTAATAGTATACTTTTGATTTGCAAGAAAGTAAAGTATTATGACAGTATTATTATGCCATAGACTACTTAGGCCCAGACAGAACATTAGAACATCTTTTTTTTTTTGAAACGGAGTCTTGCCTTGTCATCCAGGCTAGAGTGCAGTGGCGTGATCTTGGCCCACTGTAACCTCCCTCTCTCGGGTTCAAGCAATTCTCGTGTCTCAGCCTTCCAAGTCACTGGGACTACAGATGTGTGCTATGATGCCGGGCTAATTTTTTTTTTTTTTTTTTTTGTATTTTTAGTAGAGACGGGATTTCACCGTGTCAGCCTGATGGTCTCGATCTCCTGACCTCATGATCTGCCCACCTTGGCCTCCCAGAGTGCTGGGATTACAGGCGTGAGCCACGGTGCCCAGCAGAACATCTTAACTCAAAACTTCAGCCTCCTTTAACAAACCTATTCTTAAAAGAAGTTTACTTTTTGGGTTTCTTGTGCCATCATTAGGGCTAGTTTTAAACAGTCCAGTATCTTGAACAGTGGTGCACTTTCATCCTATAAATCCTTTTTAAAGATTCATTTCCTAGATTGTCTGAGGAAATTTGCTGAAAAAATGTCCTGTGTGCTCTTAGAAACTACCAATTTTTCAGAACCCCAGACAGTCAAAAGTGCTATCTCAACCTGACAGAATTGCTAATGAAAGTCCATCGAGGGACTAATTGATTATCATTTCTGATGGGCATTGTGAGATCTGTGGGTCCAGTGGGTGAGGTTTGTGACTATTATATTGCAAAGCCACTACTATTCATTGATGAATGAGGAATGCTCCTGACATCTACTTCTTATTATTTTAAGATACTGCAAACTGTGAGGATTCCAAGCCAGAGGCAAGCTATTGGTATCGAGGTAAAGTTTTCCTTTTGGTTTAAATGCTAATTAATTCATACATGTAATGATAAGAACACTATGAATCATTCTTACCCTTTTAAGTTTCTATAATTTTCGAACTTAACGTATTTTTACTTGAAGGGTTTTCTGATCAGTGTTGAAATAGAGATGAAACTTTTAATAAAAGGAACCAAAATATTAAGTGTTTCAGAGTTGGAAAAGGATGTTACATGGCAGCCATCCAAATGGAAATTTCCTGGTTTTTAACTCAATTTAATTAAATTACTTGAGTCAACCTGAAGTGAGAATTGTTTTCCTTTCTTTTCTTTTCTCTCTAACTCTTCCTCTTTTTGAAAAGGAACATTAAAGAGTTCTGTTTCTAATTCAAGTTTGGGGACAATAAAGGAGAATTTGAAGTTCTTCCCATCTGACTCATCTAGCTTCATAATTTTTTATCTTTTCCTGTAAATGAAAAACAGAAATATCTGTTATGTCTTTTGGTGTGAGTTAGCACTATTAATAAGTTAATGTCTGCATAATACTCTGCACTTCATAGCTAGTTTTTATTAACAAGTTTGTTTTTTTCTTTTTCTTTGGAAGGTTGAACTAAATGAAATAGAATCCCGGTGTGAAGAATACCCGTTGACTCGGGCCTTTTGCCAGCTTATTAGTACCCTGGTGGAGAGCTCATTTCCTTCTAATTTGGGTGCTGGACTGCGGCCCCCTGGCTTTGACCCTTATTTGCAGTTCCTTAGAGACTCTGTGTTTCTACGATTCCGTACGAGAGCTTACCGGAGAGCAGCTGAAAAGGTTACGTTCAGAGAAAAACTTTTTTCTCCTTATACATTTACTGCTTTTCTTTTATCAATTATCAAAGGTATATGGTGGTATAAATACAGGTTAGCTTTTGAAAGGCAGTAAAATTCATAGTCTTTATTTTGAAATATCTATGATCTGAGTAGTTTTTATGTGCACCAAAAAATAAGTTTGGTCATTAAAACCAAAGCACTGACATTAGTCATCGGTAATCTAATTGCTAGGAGTTCATATTCAGATTTTTAGTTGAGCAAGTTTTGACTAAAATGGAACAAAAGGTATCACATTTGTTGGAAACACACTACTATTGCTTATTGGAATGATTTAGGTTAGGGACTGAAATAAGTTTTAACTGGCACACCAGTTTCTATTGATTAGTGGCACTGGGTTGTGGAGTATTGGCTTAGCGGGAAGGAGTATTGTAATCCGTTAGGTGTGTCTGCCATAGATAGAGGCTGAGAGAGCACTGATCTTTATGACGGATTTGCTCTGGCTGCAAGACATTCACCACTGAGCTTATGTATATCATCTTATGTAATTCCAATATTACCATGAGGCAGGTACTATTTAATATTCCCATTTTACAGATGGAGGCTTAGCAAAGTTAAGGAACCTGCCTAAGGTCCAGGACCAGGATTTGAACCTAGGACTCTGGTTCCAGATTCAAGCTCATAACCACTAAGCTATGTAAGAGACTCTTCCAGGTTCTGATGTAATTCACTTTAGTCTATAGTACTGTTTATTAACCTTACAGAATACCCTTGGTTGTATCTTGTAGGAACATTTCTGCATTATTTTTGTAGTTTGCTGTTTTTGAACCTGTTAGGGTTTTTTGTACCTGTTGGGTTATTTTTGTAGTTGTATTAATGATGATAAAAATAATTGAGTTCATGTGAATTTGGAGAAATTAGGAAAATATAAAAAATGTAAGAAGGCCAGGTACAGTGGCTCATGCCTGTAATCCCAGCACTTTGGGAGACCAAGATGGGCTGATCACTTTAGGTCAGGAGTGCCAAACTAGCCTTGGCCAACCTGGTGAAATCCCATCTCTACTAAAAATACAAAAATTAGCTGGGTGTGGTGGCATTTAGCTGTCATCCTAGCTACTTAGGAGGCTGAGACAGGAAAATTGCTTGAACCTGGGAGGCGGAGGTTGCAGTGAGCCAAGATCATGCCATTGCACCCTAGCCTGAATGGCAGAGCAAGACTCCATCTGAAAAAAAAATATGTATATATATATCTACACACATACATACTATATATATATACATGCATATATGTGTATATGAACAAATTATATATATATATATATATCATCCTTAATCTTGTTGCCAAAGGAAGGATACCTACTTTTAGTCTTTTTCCTATGCCTGTACGCTTAATTAACATTTGAGATAATTAGTTGTATTACTTTGTATTTCTTTTTTGTCACTTAGCATCATGGGGATTTTTTTCATGTCCTAAGAGAGACTTTGAAAAATAGTCTTATTAGTGACTGCATAAAATCTACTACTTATATCTAGCATAGTTTATTCACTGCTCTATCATTGAATATAGCTTGTTTTTGATACTTAGTCACAAATAATTGAAGTTCTTTTTTTTTTTTGTCAATTGCATTAGCATTTTTGCTTGCCAGGTAGTAAAAATAAACACTGAGATGGAATATACATTTTACTTCAGCTCTAGAACTACATTGTTAACTTGTATTTCCTGATTGGATGAAAACAATAGCAGCAACCATGCCTCATTAATAAAGTCATTTCAGATGAATAATGAGTGCTGATAATTACAATCTTTTCATCAAAATGTTCTGATACTTTTTTACAGTTGTTAAATGTCTTACATGCTTTTTCCTAAAAAGGTCATGATCTGAGTGTTTAGCGCATCAGTCAGCCATATGCTCTCCAGATGTTATCACTTTCACCCCTGCATAGCCGCACTTCAAATGTTGCTGCTTTTCCCTGGCTGCCGTTGATTTTACTTCGACCCCAGCTTAGTCTAAAACATTTTCCCTCAATTTTGTGAATTTATTTTACTTGAAAGTGTTCTTAGACTTAATTTATATGACTATTTTAGGACACTAGCTGCTCACACAAGCAGTGCTTTGGATTGAGATAAGTAACTGGGTGTTAGAGGCAATTGGTATGCTTGCTGGTCCTAAGTCCATTATTAGGTGGTAATATGCCTTTTTTATTTAAATAAAATATTTTGAAAATTTTGGAAAATGCAAAACAGTGAATAATTAAAAAATAATTAAAAACTCACTTTATAGTCCCATCTTCTAACTCAGCCTTGATAAAATTATGTGCAGTGGACATAATAATTTTAAAATAATAATGCAAAAAAACCACCCTGTCTACAATGACCAAACCCGGTCTTATTAAAATTCTATGCAGTGGATTTTTTAAACAAAGTTTTAATTTTACTGAGTATGCAGTTGTATGTAACTTTCTTTGGCATAAGTATTTTTCTTTACTGGTACATAGCTTTTAAATGCATTTTTAACAAGAAGGTGATAACGGGATTATTTGAGGCAAGCCTACCAGTGATTGTGTCTTCTTACCTTCTTTGACTATATTTATGGATGGAACCCTGGTCTAAGAATGAGAAAGCCTGGGCTTGATTTTGAGCCTGCTTGCTGCCAGGCTTTATGGTCTTGGGGAATCCATTCACTGCTCTGAGCTTCACTTGCTTTACTTATAAAGAGTTTAGATGAGATGATCTCTCAGATTCTTTGCAGCTGAGCTTCTTAGAGAAAACTGCAATATTTGGCACTTGAGAAGTGTCCAAATTTGATGTTTAATTGTAAATTGAGTATGACTAGATACTAAATGTTTTCAATGTATTTATAAATTCCAAACATCTCCCATAAACATGTATCTTTAAGAATAATGCATTAAAAAATATTTTACCTTGAAAATGACTCAGTTCATTATCTTTTAGAAAAATAAAGCAAAATAAATTGAGATTTCTATATTGCTTAGCATAAGTGAATAAAGTAGACAAGAAACTTCACTCATTTTCTGGAAAAAGAAGTGGGAAGAGTAAAAAGCCTTGGAGGCCACCTCCTTGGTCTGTTTTATTGTTATTGAGATATATATATATATATATTTTTTTTCCTTGTTATTGATATATTTGTATCTTTTTATAGTGGGAAGTTGCTGAGGTGGTTTTGGAGGTGTTTTATAAATTGCTCAGAGATTATGAGCCTCAGCTTGAAGATTTTGTAGACCAATTTGTGGAACTACAAGGTAATTTAACTCTGTCACTTTCAAACAAGGTGTCAGCTATTTATAATTTATAAATTATGGCTATGTTATACATAAATTAAAAATTATACTTATAAATTGAATTAGAATTTAATCTTTTGTTTTATTGTTTTAATCATTTTAATTTTTCTGTTTAACAGAAATAATTAAAATTGTTGAATGGAAGATCAAGAACACTGTATTACAATTTCCTTAATGAGTTAACATAATAGTTGACTGCTTTGTGCAGATTAGCCCTTAGGAGAATTACTACTGTGTCTCTAAATTGAAACGCCTTTATCTGTCTAGATGCCATCTAATTTACAAGTCTCATACATTTCATATAAATCGAGGGTGTGACAAAAATACTAATCTATTATCTCTTGGAATATGTTATGTTCTATTTAGGAGAAGAAATCATAGCCTATAAGCCACCTGGATTTAGTCTGATGTATCATATGCTAAATGAGTCACCAATGTTGGAGCTTTCTCTCAGTTTACTGGAAGAAGGAGTTAAGCAGCTTGACACCTATGCCCCCTTTCCTGGTATATGCTTAAAAGTCTTTATGTCTTGCAGTTTTGATGTTTTCATCTATTGTAAACTGAGAATTTGAAATAGATGATCTCTGAAGTCATTTTTCACTGTAAGAGTCTCTTTATATCTAAAGTGGTGTTTTCAGTGAACATTTAAATGAGAGTATATCGTAAGTAAAAACAGACTGAAGTACAGAGAGATTCTCACCGTAACTGGGTTTCACCACACGGGCTTTTGTAGGTAAAGTGATCTATCATTTTAACATCTTTAAAATCCCTAACTTAAAAGGACGTTTTTGTCTATGCCCCCCACCTCATAATATTTGTAAAAGCACTTACTGTAGTGTCTGATACATAGTGGTCAATAAATTTTACTTGTTATTGTTACCACTAATGATTATTTATTGAGTGCTTACTATGTATTTGGCCCTTTTAAAAGCACATTGCATATATTAATGCATTCAATCTATTCAAAAGCATGTTAGATCTTATTATTATCATTTAACAAATAAGGAAGCTAACATACAAAGTAGTTACACTGACTTTCACTAGCAAGGGTGGGAGCTGGGATTCGAACCTAGTCAGTTTGGCTCCAGAGCTCATGCTTTTTACCACAGTGCTATATTATTTCTACTTAATGTGGCTATGATCAAAATAAGAAAAGAGATTCTAAACATGTGAACAATAACTGTATAGTCAGAATATATAGATAAGAAATTAGGCCAAAATTTTAAATTTGATTGGTGAGATTATAGGTGATCCTTGTTTCTATTATCTGCTTTATTTTCCACAATGCTTTTGTTTTACTTTAGATCAGAGTTTCTCAATTTTGGCGCCATTGACAGTGTGGGCTGAATAATTCTTTGTTGTGGATGATGTTCTGTGTTATAAGCTGGATGCCAGTAGCACATTTCCAGTTACGATAACTAGAAGTGTCTCCGGACTTTGTCAGATGTCCCCTGGGGCTCAGTTACCCCATTTGTCAGATGTCCCCTGGGGCGCCGTTACCCCATTCTGAGAACCATTGCTCTAAACAATAAGGGAAAAGATAAAGGAGATGTGACTTGAGAATCCATTCCATGAAAGTATTTTGGATTGCAAAAATAACCATGATTTGCACAGATGAATCGTTTTGTGAAGTTGCAGGAGAAAGTTTGAAATAATGAGCGCCTAAATCTCTAGATTTGAAAATCTAAAAGTTGCCATTTGTCTTATTTTCCTAAGAATTGACTGTGAGTTTTAAAGATAAATTTAGAACTTTCTTTTTTATTTTTTTTTGAGGTGGAGTTTTGTTCTTGTTGCCTAGGCTGGAGTGCAATGGGGCGATCTCGGCTCACCGCAACCTCCACCTCCCGGGTTCAAGCCATTCTCCTGCCTCAGACTCGCGAGTAGCTAGGAATATAGGCATGTGCCACCACGCCCGGCTAATTGGTGTTTTTAGTAGAGTTGGGGCTTCTCCATCTTGGTTGGGCTGGTTTTGAACTCCCGACCTCAGATGATCCACCCACCTCAGCCTCCACTCAGGCATGAGCCACTGTGCCCGGCCAGATTTAGAACTTTGTATTTTTGGTTGATAGTTGGAAACGAGAGCCTAAACTTTAGATTTGAAAATCCAAAACTTGTCATTTGTCTTGTTTTCCTAAGAATTGACTGTGAGTTTCTAAGATAAATTCAGAACTTTCTGACTTTATTTTTGGTTGATAGGGAAAAAACACCTGGAGAAGGCAGTACAACATTGCCTTGCACTTCTCAATCTTACTCTGCAAAAGGAAAATCATTTTATGGACCTTCTAAGAGAGAGTCAACTGGCTCTAATAGTCTCTCCTTTAGAACAGCTTTTGCAGGGAATTAATCCCAGAACTAAGAAGGCAGATAATGTGGTCAACATTGCCAGGTAAGTTACCTTTGTAGGTAAAGAAATGACATTCTAGCTTTGATTTTCAAATCTGGTTAGATATCTAGTGCATCACCCTTTTTTTCCCCTTTTTGTCTCATTTTACTTTTGTTTTTCTTTTTTGAGACAGAGCCTTGCTCTGTCACCCAGGCTAGAGTGTAGTGGCACAGTCTTGGCTCACTGCAACCTCTGCCCCCTGGGTTCAAGTGATTCTCCTGCCTCAGCCTCCTGAGTAGCTGGGATTACAGGCAGGCACCACCATGCCCGGCTAATTTTTGTATTTTTAGTAGGCATGAGGCTTCACCATGTTGGTCAGGATGGACTTGGGCTCCTCACCTCGTGCTCCCCCCGCCTTAGCCTTCCAAAGTGCTGAGATTACAGGTGTGAGCCACCGTGCCTGGCCTCATTTTCCTCTTGCCATCTCTAGAGACCCTGATTTTAATTACTCTGAACTTTACAATTTCTTCTCTTCCATGTTCTAAACATCTCTATTTTTTTTTGCTGTTTGTTTGAGATACAATCTCACTCTGTCACCGAGACTGGAGTGCAGTGGCTCAATCTTGGCTCACTGTGACCTCTGCCTCCCAGGCTCAAGCGATTCTCCCACCTCAACCTCCCGAGTAGCTGGGACTACAGATGTGCGCCACCACACCCAGCTAAGTTTTGTATTTTTAGTAGAGGTGGGCTTTCACCATTTAGCCAGGCTGTTCTCAAACTCCTGACCTCAAGCAATCTGCCTACCTCGGCCTCCCAAAGTGCTGGGATTACAGGTGTGAGGCACCGTGCCTGGCCAAAATCTGTTAAGTCTAAAATGACAGTATTGTCTGTCTTCTATAGGGAAACTAGGTGTTTGGAGGATAGGGCTGGACAGGAAGCAAACTTTTCACTGTATATTAGCTTTTTGGTGGTTTGATGTTTCATGGCTTATAGAAGCATCACCCTGATCCCTGTTTTCAGCTTCACATGACATTTTCCCTGTGTATATGCTTGTGTCTGAATTTACCCTTTTTATAAGAACACCAGTCATATTTTATTAGGACCCTTCTTAATGACCTCTCTGAACTTGATTGACTACATATGCAAAGACCCTACTTTCAAATAAGGTTAGTGGGTTAGCCATACTATGTATCTGGCTCTATTAAAAGCACATTGCATATATTATTGCATTCAGTCTATTCAAAAGTGTGTTAGATGTTACTATTTCCATTTAACAAAGGATTTTGGTGGCAGGGACACAATTCAGCCGCTAACAGACTGCATCTATCTAGAAGGAGACACCTTTTTCTAATTTACCTCGAAGTGCTGTATGGATAGGGGAACCCTGGTTCTAAATTTTCTTTATTGACAGTAGTGAGACACCAAAAGTTTTATCACTGTTTCTCAAATGTTTTCTTTTTTTAAAGATACCTGTATCATGGCAATTCGAATCCAGAATTGGCTTTTGAAAGTGCCAAGATCCTCTGTTGTATCTCTTGCAACTCCAATATTCAGATAAAGTTGGTTGGAGATTTCACACATGACCAGGTAACTGATTTTGTTGCTGTTGTCATTTTTTGGTACATTTTGCATTTTGACTATATATGGAAGTTACAGTGTTTATGAGGAATCATTCTCGGTTGTAGAATAATTCATTAAGTATTATTTGCGTTGGATGGGTGAAACCTACCCACAAACTTGGCTATGATTTATCTTTGAAGATAATGCTATTCACAGTGATACTGCATATACTGTAATATGTGGCTATGTAGCCTAACATTACCATGTTTAAAATGATTAGGTTTGCTGTAACTTGTTTGTTTACTGCTCCCGACCTGTCATTTGCCTCTGTTCTAAGTAAGCCTCTGCAGTTCTGAGTATCTCATTGTTGTAAGTTGTCTACTTCTTTGGTTTTCTTGTGATTCACGTGTGTGTCACTTCATTTGATAACACTATAGAGGGTTTTTAGGAGTTCCTCTTTTTATTCAATTTATAATAGTTCTGTTCATTGAATAGCTGCAATTGTGGAGTCTACTTTTTTTTTTTTTTTTATGAACATTTCATCTCATTATATCTTTATGTTGGAAATCACTGCTGTAGCTAGTTGAAGAATTTTTTCTTTCTTTTGAGACAGGAACTAGCTCTGTCACCCAGGCTGGAGTGCAGTGGCAGGATCTCAGCTCACTGCAGCCTCTGCCCCTGGGCTCAAGCAATCCTACAGGAGCATGCCACCTCGCCCAGCTAGTTTTTTTGTATTTTTTGTAGAGACAGGGTTTTGCCATGTTGCCCAGGCTGCTCTTGAATTCTAGAGCTCGAGCAATGCATCAACCTCGGCCTCCCAAAGTGCTGGGATTATAGGTGTGAGCCACTGTACCTGGCCTTGTTGAAGGATTTTATTGTGTAGTCCTTCATAGAATCCATATTTTGAAATAAGGACTCCTCGGGCATGTTGGATGGCACAGATCTTATTTTGTGTGTCATAGTCCCTTACATCTAGTACCTTTAGCATCCCCAGATGCCACTATCTGTCAGTAGTAACCCCTAGTTGTGATTACTCAGATGAAATTTCTAAGTTCCCTCTGGAATGGTAGTACCGCCCAGCATGAGAATCACCATAAGAAGTGTAAGTCTCAGCTGAGTGCTGGTGGCTCAAGCCTGTAATCCCAGCACTTTGGGAGGCCAAGGCAGGTGGATCACAAGGTCAGGAGTTCACGACCAGCCTGGCCAATATGGCAAAACCCTCTCTGTACTAAAAATACAAAAAATGAGCTGGGCGTGGTGGCAGGCACCTGTAATCTGAGCTACTCGGGAGCCTGAGGCAGAGAATTACTTGAACCTGGGAGGCAGAGGTTGCAGTGAGCAGAGATCGCACCACGACACTCCAGGCTGGGTGACAGATCGAGACTCTGTCTCAAAAAAAAAAAAAAAAAGTGTAAGTCTCATCTGTGGCTTGTGGATGAGGTTTATGAAAGAAACCATGTGTAATCAGGGGATGCTGAAGATTTTTGATGTGCTGAGTTTAGGGTTGATTTTGGTATGAATTATTAATATCATAAATTATTAAAGGCAAAATCAGCTCAGAAATAGAAAATGGGTGATAAGCAATACATTTCAAAAGAGAGAAGATGAAAATTTTATTTTACATTTTAGTTAAGGTCTCATAACATTGAATATATAATGAAGAGGTCAGTAAACAGCAATTTTATGTGTTTTTGTTTTTTTTTTTTAAACTAGCTTGATTTGTTGGGAAGGAAAATTAGGAAGCAATTTTTGAAATCAATAAATTTGTAAAATTTTTGTTTCTTTATTTGTATAGAGAGCTAACTTGTGGCAACTTAAGGAACTGAGTTTTCTATTAAAAATGTAACTAAAGGCCGGGCACTGTGGCTCATGCGTATAATCCCATCACTTTTGGGTGGTCAAGGTGGGCAGATCACCTGAGGCTGGGATATGGAGACCAGCCTGACCAACATGGAGAAACCCCATCTCTGCTAAAAATATAAAAAATTAGCTAGGTGTGGTGGCACATGCCTGAAATTCCAGCTACTCAGGAGGCTGAGGCAGGAGAATCGCTTAAACCTAGGAGGCGGAGGTTGCAGTGAGCCAAGATCGCACTATTGCACTCCATCCTGGGCAACAGAGTGAAACTCTAAAAAAAAAAAAAGTAACTAAAACATAAATACTTAAGCAAATTTACCTTTTTTTCTTTGTGGATGAATGTTTATAAATATATATTAATCATAGTTTTTCTAATATTTAGAAACCTGTAATAATTTGTTATTTTTTATCTTTATGTTACTTCAGAGTATAAGTCAGAAACTAATGGCTGGATTTGTGGAGTGTTTAGATAGTGAAGATGCAGAAGAATCTGTACGTCTGGAAGAGGGTATGCCTTAGATTAACATGCACATATGCATTTTTTTTTTTACTTTTTATATATGCTTAATTTAAAGAAAACACTTGAAATTGTTAACTGTTTAGTGATGGTGTAAGAGAAATTGAGAATTTGCTAGAAAACAGTTTGAGAATACAAAATCCAAAATAAAATCTGAAACCTTTTGAGCATCACCAATATAACTCTCAAAGGAAATGCTCATTGGCACATTTTGGATTTTGGATTTTTGAATTAGGGATGCTCAACCTGTATGATGCAAATATTCTAAAATTCAAAAAATCTGAACTCTGAAGCACTACAGATAAAGGGTATTCAACCTGTAAATTTATAAGGTTTTTAGGATTCCTCTTTAAATACATCTGAAATGAATGTGATAGATAATCAGGCAAATGATCTAAAGAAAACATGAGATTTGGAATACAAGTTTTGTATTTGTTAATTGAATTATATTAACTTTTCATTATTTTGTTTTGTGATTTCTACATTAAGGATCAGAGCTTGAAAAGATTGAAAAGAAATTCATTGCAATTCGTCATGAAACAAGAATCCACATCTTGAATCTTCTCATTACCTCTCTGGAATGCAATCCACCCAACCTTGCTCTCTACCTGTTGGGCTTTGAATTGAAGAAACCTGTCAGTACAACAAACCTACAAGACCCAGGTATAGCCTAAGACATAAAGGCATTTATTTCCTTCCATATTTGTGTATCGCAGGGGTCATTTATTACATTCTGGGCTCATGGGATAATTCATTGAAAGAAAAAGTGTGTGGAAGGTAATGCGATGGATGGTTCAGTCTTTAGGGCTTAGAACAAGACTGGACAAACTGAGCTATAGAGAATCAGCCTTTCCTTTCGGCCGGAACCGCCATCTTCCAGTAATTCGCCAAAATGACGAACACAAAGGGAAAGAGGAGAGGCACTCGATACATGTTCTCTAGGCCTTTCAGAAAACATGGAGTTGTTCCTTTGGCCACATATATGCGAATCTATAAGAAAGGTGATATTGTGGACATCAAGGGAATGGGTACTGTTCAAAAAGGAATGCCCCACAAATGTTATCATGGCAAAACTGGAAGAGTCTACAATGTTACCCAGCATGCTGTTGGGATTGTTGTAAACAAACAAGTTAAGGGCAAGATTCTTGCCAAGAGAATTAATGTGCGTATTGAGCACATCAAGCACTCTAAGAGCCGAGATAGCTTCCTAAAACGTGTGAAGGAAAATGATCAGAAAAAGAAAGAAGCCAAAGAGAAAGGTACCTGGGTCCAACTGAAGTGCCAGCCTGCCCCACCCAGAGAAGCGCACTTTGTGAGAACCAATGGGAAGGAGCCTGAGCTTCTGGAACCTATTCCCTATGAATTCATGGCATAATAGGTGTTAAAAAAAATAAAAGACCTCTGGACTGTAAAAAAAAAAAAAAAAAAAAAAAAAAAAGAGAATCAGCCTTTATCAATTTTCTGTATCAATATTTGAAAGAGTGTTTACAGTATAGCATGCATTTATAGAATTTAACTTTTGAAAAGGCAATCTAAAGTTTTAATGCAGAAATTCTAAAAGAAAGTTGAATTTCTTTTTGGTTTCATGTAGGAGTGTTAGGTTGCCCTCGGACATGCCTTCATGCCATCCTAAACATCTTGGAGAAAGGAACGGAAGGGAGAACAGGCCCAGTGGCAGTGCGAGAATCTCCTCAACTGGCTGAGCTGTGTTACCAGGTACACGGAAAACTGTGTTTTTTGGTACTGAATAGAAGAAACTTGACCAGATGCATGGATACACCACAGATATGAGAGTATAACAGTAAGACTTAGTTGAAATGAGTCCATTTAGCAGTTTGACCTGTCTTTCATTAATTGATAAAATCCATAAAGCACAAACCCTAAGATCTTATACATTTAAGTCTTATATGTTAATCTCTTGAAAAATGAAGGAAATTAGATTTTTGTGATGGGTTTTTACCAGTAGCATAGAAACTCTCCAACAGTGCTGTGTTTTGATGGGTCAGAAAAATTCTTGTTCCCATCTCTGCCCCATGACAGGTGAAGTCACCTTGGGTATGCCATTGGGCGTGCCATGAAGCTTTTCTGAATCTGAGTTTTTCAATTTGTGAAATGGACTGTTGAGAGACTTCAATGAGAATGTAAGTGAAAGCACTTTTTTTTTTGGAGGCGGTGGGGTCTCATCATCACCCAGGCTGGTGCACAGTGGTGTTATCATGGCTCACTGCAGCCTCAACCTCCCCAGGATCAGATGATCCTCCTACTTCAGACTCTCAAGTAGCTGTGACTCTATGTGTATGCCACCATGCCTGGCAAATTTTTGTATTTTTAGTAGAGATGGTATTTTGCCATGTTGTCCGGGCTGGGAAAGTCCCCCCCCCCCCTTTTTTTTATTTTATTTTTTATTTTTTATTATTATTTTTTTTAATGACAGAGTCTTGCTCTGACCCAGCCTGGAGTGCAGTTGCATCGTCTTGGCTCGCTGCAACCCCCACCTCCCGGGTTCAAGTGATTCTCCTGCCTCACCCTCCTAAGTAGCTGGGACTACAGGTGTGCACTTCCACGTGCAGCTAATTTTTGTATTTTTAGTAGAGACCAGTTTTCGCCATCTTGGCCAGGATGGTCTCGATCTCTTGACGTTGTGATCCACCCACCTCAGCCTCCCAAAGTGCTGCGATTACAGGCATGAGCCACTGTGCCTGGCCAAAAAGCACTTTTTAATAACTAAGTAAATTAAGAAGTCCTATATACAACTATGTTAGGTGGTAGAATGTCAGATTAAGATTTAAACTATAACGAGGGCTGGGCACAGTGGCTCAGCCTGTGAAATATGGTTGAAACCTTGTCTCTGCTAAAAATACAAAAATTAGCTGGGCATGGTGGCATGTGCCTGTAATCCCAGCTACTTATAGTCAGTTCTTGTTACTCACAGTAGTTGTGTTTTATAAAGTCATTGTGAACATTGAATTGGTGAATTCAATTGAATTGGTGAATTTCCCCTATGGAAAAATAGGCTAGGATTTCTGCAAGCTTCTGGTTCCAACATTCTTGTCAACCGATGAATTCATAATCATGTTATATATGTGTTTCTGTTTAAAGACTCTTTACTTAATGTAATTGATTCATTAACATTAAACTCATAGCCAACAACTATGATTTGGGGATTATAAATAAATTTTAGGATGTTTGGTCAATTTGCAAATATGGAATCTATAAATAATGAGGATTGACTCTGTTGGGTCAAAGGCTATGAAGAGTTTTGATTTTAGATTTTATTTTTATTTTTTTAAGATGGAGTTTCTCTCTTATTGCCTAGGCTGGAGTGCAATGGCATGATCTCAGCTCACTGCAACCTCTGCCTCCCAGGATCAAGCAATTCTCCTGCCTTAGCCTCCCGAGTTGCTGGTACTACAGGCGCCCGCCACCATGCCCAGCTAATTTTTGTATTTTTAGTAGAGATGGGCTTTCACTATGTTGGTCAGGCTGGTCTTGAACTCTTGACCTCGTGATCCACCTGCCTTGGCCTCCTAGAGTGTTGGGATTACAGGCATGAGCCACTGTGCCCGGCCCTTGATTTTAGATTTTAATTCACAAGTAATCATCACAATTATACTAGCTATTAATGGTGTTCAGAATAGACATGTCATAAGTGCCTGGTACATGGAAAGCATCTAATAAATGTTCATATTAGCCAAGCATGGTGGCATGCAATTACTGTAGTCCCAGCTACTCAGGAGGCTGAGCTGGGAGGACTGCTTGAGGCCAGGAGGTCAGGGCTGTAGTGAGCTGTGATGGCACCACTCTATTCCAACCTGGGTGAGAGAGTGAGACCCTGACTCAAAAAAAAAAAAAAAAAATTGTTTTTGCTAATTTATAATATAGTACCTAACCTATTATCGTCCTGATATTTTTTTTTAAATTCCTGAAAGCAGATGGACATTGTTGATTATGGGCTATTTTTATTATTCTCATATAAAATGTGGCAGGGTGCAGTGGCTCACACCTGTAACCCCAGCACTTTGGGAGGCCGAAGCTGGCAGTTCACGAGGTCAGGATTTCAAGACCAATCTGGCCAACATGGTGAAACCCTATTTCTACTAAAAATACAAAAAATAAGCCAGGCGTGGTGGTGTGCGTGTATAATCCCAGCTACTTGTGAGGCTGAGGCAGGAGACTCGCTTGAACCTGGGTGGCAGAGGTTGCGGTGAGCTGAGATCGTGCCATTGCACTCCAGCCTGGGCGACAGAGCGAGACTTTGTCTCGAGGGAAAACTAAATAAAATAAAAGTCTTTTGCCATTTGGCCTACTTAGATATTTTTTTTATTCATATCTGTAATGAATGGAGATCCTCATATGTATTGGAGCTAGTCACTTTTTCTTATATTTAATGTAAGAACTTTTTTCTCTTATCTATTCTTTTTTGTTAAAGTTTTATTCAGCTTATTGTTATTTAGTTGAATTTATGGATCTTCTTTGTAATTTTTCCATTTGCTTTAGTTTCAGTAATTTTAATCTTCCTGAGGTTGAGATGTAACTTGGTATGGTTCTCAGAAGCTATTTCCAAGTAATTTGCTACTAATATATATACACATATTTTTGAGACAAGAGTCTTGCTCTGTCACCAGGCTGGAGTGCAGTGGTGCGATCTTGGCTCATTGCAACCTCCACCTCCCAGGTTCAAGTGATTCCTCTTCCTCAGCCTCCTGAGTAGTTGGGATTACAGGTGCATGCCAACATGCCTGGCTAATTTTTGTATTTTGTAGAGACACACTTGGCCATCTCTACATGTCACCATGTTGTTGTCACCATGTTGGCCAGGCTTGTGTCACACTCCTGACCTCAAGTAATCTGCCTGCCTCAGGTGTAAGCTACTGTGCCCGGCCTGCTACTAATAATTAAGCTAAAATACTAAAATTTGCTAATTAACTCTATGTGTATGTATTAATAAGTATATGAGTAATAGTTCTGTAATAATGTTATCAACACTCACTTGTATTTCAGTGTATTTTCTTGAGCTAGGTTACCAAGGACTGTTCATAACTTTCTGCTTGTTTTGTGCATCTCTCCATTTCACTTGTGTTTCTGATGGGTATTAGTTTTAGGTCTAAGTCCATATTTTGTTACCTTAATATGTACAATACAGAAAGACTGATTTAGGGGTTTTTCTTACTTTAATGCTTTAGGTCATATATCAGTTATGTGCATGCTCTGATACATCTGGCCCTACTATGAGGTACCTGAGAACCAGCCAGGATTTCTTATTTTCCCAGTTGCAATATCTACCATTTTCTAACAAAGGTAGGATATTATTTTCTCTTATTATAAGAACAAATTTATAATTCCATGTTAAGTGATATTATTTATGCAGTATTTGGGGGAATTCTGTTCTCATTCTCGTATTTTGGCTTGTTATTTTGGGTTCCTTTGTAATTTCTGCTTCAAAAAGCGTGATATTTTTATCTGCTAGCAAAAACTTATTTAAATATAGCCTGTCAGAATTTGATTCTTTTACAACAAATAAAATTTAGATTGTGTTGAAGGGATACGAAAATTAATGGGAATTTTAAGGTTTTGAATGAAAATTGTTTTACAAAGATTTCTTATTTTCTCTTTCCAGACTGTTTATAAGAAAAAAAATCTCGATTTACTTTTGTTTCTTGTATATATATTGAAACCAATTCAGGTCTTGAAATGAAAACTTGAAAACTAATATGGTAGAAAACAGTTTTAACTTAGTTTATTGATATGACTAACAATTATTCCAGGCTAATGAAGTTTTATTGGGATTTTACTGTATTTTCTTTTTGACCAACTTTTAACAGTTTTCTGAATTCAGATTATATTCAGATAGTCTTGTCTATTGAGTTTTTTTAAAGTTTAGTTTGTATCATCTTTATGTTTTAGGAAATTGAGGCTCATACATTTCATAAACAAATTTCTGTTACTAGTAATTGTCAGCATCTCATTTACCTTTTAGGGTAAATGGTGTTAGACCTCTGAGAATTCTCTAATGGCAAAAGGATTTTCACTTTGTTTTCCTAAGTGTCTTATTTTTAGTTCTGTGATTTTCTTTATGTAAGAAGCTTTTAGTAACCCTCTTTTTATACCTAATTAAAAAGAAAATTTAACATTTTACTTATTATGGTATAGGTTTTATAAAACTTCATTTAGCTTTTCCTGAAATTATTATTTGTATTATTGTTATTTGGTTAATTTTATGTTTATACTGTCACAGTATAGGGTTCAATGTCAAGCATATTAAAATAGTATCAAATTTAAAAACTGTTATTGTAGGACCAGGCACAGTGGCTCACACCTATAATCCCAGTGCTTAGGTAGGCTGAGACAGGAGGATCACCGAGGCCAGGAGTTCAAGAACAGCCTGGGCAGTAGAGCGAGACCCTGTCTCTACAATAAAAAAATAAATAAAAATGAAAACTATTGTGTAAGTGATTCCCCGTCTTAATTAAATGTTAAACCACATCCTTGAGATATTATAAAATCAAGCAATTTAAGTTTAATTTTTCTTAAGTATTTATTTTGTGAAATCAAAACCAAAGTGTGATAGATTTCTGAGTTATGTATTTGAAAATTACTTTGAAATATTGTTTTATATATTAATGTCAAAATATGATAGACTCAGGATCTTTGTGAAGTTAAAATCAGTAATGAAAACTGGATTCCCTTTTACTCTTCATTTACTTTAGCTTATCTTTCATAGATTATACTAGCTTATTTTTTCTTCCTTGGTATCTTTTTTTTCTCTAGTAATTCTACAGAACGAGAAATTATTACGTTGCTGAGTTTCATAAATTACTGACTTCGTTACATGGGAAAATACCTGTTGAGTTATGGAATTTAAGTCTGTTTTGATACTGTGCTATTATTCTAGGAAACAAAATTTACTTTTTGAATTCTAGAATATGAAATTTCTATGCTGAACCAGATGTCATGGCTTATGAAAACTGCCTCAATAGAACTAAGGGTAACCTCTCTGAATCGTCAGCGGTCACATACCCAGAGGCTCCTACACCTCTTATTGGATGACATGCCAGTGAAACCATACTCAGGTGAGTAGTAGTATTGTTTTATTGTGCTGGTGACTAGTTGTTCTGAAGACAAGCACAGATCTGAAGCTTGTGCTTAGTATGTGATTATAGACCAAAACCAACTTCTCACTTTTAGAATTTTTTCTAAAACACAAAAATATTAACTCATGTTTTGATTGTCATTTATTATTATTTTAAGCATCCACATTACACTATAGTCATACTGGTATTATATTCAAAATTGTCAGTGGAGTTTGTCTTGCTGAGCCAGCATGACCTAAGCTATTTCAATGTGTGTTATTCATGCAAATTAAGGATAAACTTTAAAATCATCTCATTGGTATGATTGGATCTTGCCATTTTTGAGAATCTGATTATTCTCTTTACAATTGTGAAGTGGATTCCATAGAGATGGAAAGAATTAGATGAATGTTGGTAGTAAGTCCTCATCATTCTTCGCATTCTGATTATCAATTTGCACAGGGCTCTTTGATGTAGAAACAATGAC
Organism: Cebus imitator; assembly: GCF_001604975.1. Taxonomy (NCBI): domain Eukaryota; kingdom Metazoa; phylum Chordata; class Mammalia; order Primates; family Cebidae; genus Cebus; species Cebus imitator. Next base: position 409,551 of record NW_016107392.1, on the reverse strand, counting down.
CTGGAAATAAAATACTTTATGATTGTTATTTCCAAATAAATGTGGTTTTAAGAATATGTTCTTTTTCTGATTCAATATTATTGATGTTTCAGTAGATGGTGAAGGAGGAATGGAAGATGAAAACAGGTCTGTTTCTGGGTTCCTTCACTTTGACACTGCTACAAAAGGTAACGCCATTTGAATTTGTAATAACTTTAAGGGATTATTATGCCTGTGCTTGCAAAAGAAAGTATTTTTGTAAGTGGATGTATCAGAAATAAAATCAAATTTAGATTCCAATACGGTTTTCAGTTTCTTGACTAACGCTCTTTCTGAAAATAGCACTCTCTTTGAAAATCAACTGAATATGATGGTTTGCTCTTCTCTTCAATATCCCAGGTAAAAACAAATTACTTTTTATTATTTCTAGTACGTCGAAAAATTCTAAGTATTCTGGACTCAATTGACTTCAGTCAGGAGATCCCTGAGCCTTTGCAGTTGGATTTTTTTGATCGGGCCCAGATTGAACAAGTTATTGCTAACTGTGAACACAAGAATTTACGGGGACAGACAGTCTGCAATGTCAAGGTGAGGGTTGCTTTAAAGTACATTTCTGCAGTATCAAGTGGCTCAGACCTTAAGGCATCAGAAACAAATAGAACCATACAGGTTTTCTTTCTGATATAGACATTGGTTTACTAGTTTATAGGAAGGACTGTGGTTTTTGTAAAATATCCCTGAAATAAAACTTAACATATCACACTAACTTTTTGAAAAGGGATATTGTCTGGAAATTGGACAGTGCTATTATTAGATTATACATAAAGGTATCTGACACTTTTCCCTTTAGGGTAGTTTATGGTAATTGCTGGGTGTTATGTTCTACCATTGTCTGAAATGTCTTATTTTTCTTTCTTTTCCTAATTATCCAGCTTCTTCATAGGGTTCTCGTAGCTGAAGTAAATGCCCTTCAGGGCATGGCAGCTATAGGACAGAGACCTCTACTCATGGAGGTAAGCTGTACTGAGTATGTGTTCATTTCAACCTTTTAACTACTTAGGTTGCTGGTCAAAAGACTAAAATAGTATATTGACCTGTAGTTTGCTAATTAGTAAGCTACCTAAAAATGAAACATTTAGGGAGTCTTTCACTTTAGATTTTACAACTTTTATAAGCTGAACTATCTGGTATGCCGAAATAAATAACACCTTTTCTGCTAGGCTAGTTAAGGATTTGCAAGCCGACCGTATTTCATATTAGACCTCACTTGGTGTCCATCAGTGAGAGAGGAGGGTCATTTGTCATCACAAGTGGAAAGTTATAGGTAAGAGGTCAGGTGGGAAGAACCACATGCATGGAGACATATAGCTGGCCAGGCCAAAGCAATAAGAGAGATGTCAGGGAACATGCCGTTGAACTTGGAGTTTGGGTAATTCTAGTGCTCTAGAGTAAGTACAAGTAGATAGGTACAAGGAGAAAGAAGGTGGTGTCAAAAAATGCACATTTATCTATGCCACCTCTGTCCCCTACCTTTCATGCACATACGCATACACACACACATACAGCCTTACATATTAATACTTTTTATAGCCCTGGCTACTGAAATAATATGAAAAGATCTGCTTTCTGGCATGCATGTAGTAGGCTTCCAAATAAATATTTTCTGAGTAACTGACATAACTGATCTTATTTGCCTGTTTAACCTTGTGATTCAATTCTTGTGGCTTTAGGAAATCAGCACTGTACTTCAGTATGTGGTAGGAAGAAATAAATTGCTGCAGTGTCTCCATGCAAAACGTCATGCTCTGGAGTCATGGAGGCAACTGGTAGAAATTATACTGACAGCTTGTCCCCAGGACCTCATTCAGGCAGAGGATCGACAACTGATTATTCGTGATATTTTACAAGACGTTCATGATAAGGTGACATACTTCCTAAATTACTTTATACTGCTGAACAAATATGTATTATTTAAATAAATATATTTTACTACCCTAATTGTTTTTCATTTTTGATTGGTGGCAAGATAGAATTGCGCAATACCAGCGTTAAGACTTTCCTTGAGAAAGGGATTAATTCTATACAGTAGTGGCTCTCAACCACAGTGTGTGTCCATATTATCTGGGGAGCTTTGTAAAAATGGACATAGACAGAATCCACCCCAGACCTACTGAATGTAATGGTGAGACCATTTTTGTGAATTTTGAAAAGAAAACCTCCCTAGGAAATTCTCTTAGGAATTCCTCCTGGTTAAGAACACCCATAACCTAGTATCATATTTAAATTCCTTTGTATATATTAGATTCCTTTCCTTTTTTTTTTTTTTTAGTAATTCCTATATTCCATTCTTATTTATTATTATCGTAGTTGACAAGCTAAATGTATATGAAACATGTTAATGGGCTGTGTGCAGTGGTTCATGCCTGTAATCTCAGAAGTTCGAGAGAAGCCAAGTTGAGAGGATCGCTTGAGCCTAGGAGTTTGAGACCAACCTGGGCAACATAGTGAGACTCCGTCTCTACAAAAAGTAAAAAATTAGTCGAGCATAATGGTATGCACCTGCAGTCACAGCTACGGAGGCTGAGGTGTGAAGACCGCCTGAGCCCAGGAGTTTAAGGCTGAAGTGAGCTGAGATTGTGGGTGATAGAGCAAGACCTTGTGTCCCAAAAAAGAGAAGCTATGAAACTTGTTAATGATTATAGCTGAAAGTAAGATTCTCACTCTAATTTGCCCTTGTCCTTTAAGATACTAGATGATGAAGCAGCGCAAGAGTTAATGCCTGTGGTTGCCGGAGCAGTGTTCACACTGACTGCTCACCTAAGCCAGGCCGTCCGCACCGAACAGAAGCAGACATTAGTCTCAGGACCAGGGGACGCCCATTACGCTTTTATGCTTGAGAGTTCTTTCACCTCACCTGTTCCAGCAGAAAACCCATTAGTGGGTTTTGCTTCTATTGGAGATTCTTCACTTCACATCATATTGAAGAAACTGTTAGACTTCATTTTGAAGACAGGTTTTTTACATCTAAATTTTCTATAAATTCTATGTTTTGTATTTGTTTTAATTGAGAAAAGATTTTCATTTGACATCTTCCTAATCTCTCTAGGTGGCGGATTCCAACGAGTGAGGACTCACTTGTATGGCTCTCTGCATTATTACTTACAGATTGCTCAGAGACCAGATGAACCAGACACCTTAGAAGCAGGTAGAATGAGATCCGTTCCTAATCTTTTTCTGGATTGGGAGATGGTTACTTCTCCCAATCTCTATCTTTTGACTAATCACTTCTCCATCTTTTGACTAATCACAACGGTAGTAAATGACTGTTGGTGTCATTTTTAAAGCACATACTCAAAAGTTGAGGAAGAATGTTTAGTTTTTAAGAATTATGAAGTAGTACATGAGTACTATTTTTTTAAAAAAAACCCTCAAATAATAATTTAGCTTTACATACTTCTGTAACTCCCTCACTTGCCTCAAGTCCCACTGAACAGTATGCTCTACATAGAATGGTCCAACATCTTTCTGTCCTTTGTCCTACATCAGAGTATATATCTAGTTGATTCTTTTAAAATGTCTTGGCCAGATGCTGTGGCTCATGCCTGTAGTCCTAGCACTTTGGGAGGCCAAGGCAGGTGGATCACCTGAGGTCAGGAGTTGAAGACCAGTGTGGCTAACATGATGAAACCCCATCTCTACTAAAAATACAGAAAATTAGCCAGGCGTGGTGGCAGGCATCTGTAATCCCAGCTGCCCGGGAGGCTGAGGCAGGAGAATCACTTGAACCCAGGAGGCAGAGGTTGCTGAGATCACGCCACTGCACTCCAGCCTGAGCAGCAAGAGTGAAACTCAAAAAAAGAGTCTCTGTTATTTTATGATATGGATGAAACACTTGTTTAGCCGTTTTCCTTATTCATAGGCATTTAAATTGTTTCTAATTTTTTTTTTTTTTTTTTTT
>NW_016107392.1:402032-405239 GCF_001604975.1 Cebus imitator | reverse complement strand
GTTGCCCAGGCTGGAGTGCAGTGGCGCTATCTCAGCTCACTGCAACCTCTGCCTCCTGGGTTCAAGTGATTCTTCTCCCTCAGCCTCCTGAGTATCTGGAATTACAGATGCACACCACCATGCCCAGCTAATTTTTGTATTTTTAGTAGAGATGGCGTTTCACCATGTTGGTCAGGCTGGTCTTGAACTCCTGAGGTTGTGATCCGTCCCCCTGGGCCTCCCAGAGTGCTGGGATTACAGGCGTGAGCCACCACACCCAGCTTTCAAATTTTTTTTATATGCCTCTATTTCTCACAAAACATGCTTAATGGTGGAATTTCCATGTGAAAAAGTATGTATTTTTATTTTGATAGAGTCAAAGTCAAGTCAGAGACTTCTCCAGTATGACTCATCAATAGTATACATGTATCTTTTTGTACTAGTGAGGTTTTCTTTGGATAAATTCCAAGAAGTGGAATTTCTTGGTCAAAAGTTAGGCATATTTAAAAAATGATAAATGCTGCTTTCTAAAATATAATTAGCATTTTTAATTGAGACTAAACTTGTCATGAAAATGTTATTAACTGTTCAACAGATCAGTATATAATATTTTATATACTTTATAGACATTTGATGTTCGATCAACAAGCCATTCAGACTTATTCTGCTATTTGTTAAGAAGTTGTCAGAACACCTTCTGATAATGGACTTTCTTTGCACTCTTCACCTTTGTGAGTGTTATTTTGTACAGACAGTTAAAAACCACTGTGTGTGTAAGTTTGAATTGATCTCATCCTTATGGTGGTGGCTTTTTATGCTATACATAGGAAGAAGGTAGTAATAGCCAAATGGTAGATTTATAAGCATGTAGCACCCACATAAATAATGCATGAGAATATTTGTAAGGTGAGGAAAAATAACAGAGTAGCTCAGAGAAATTTTTTTAAGCAAATACAAGCTTCTTTTAAGAAAAGAGACAGGATTTCTCCACTCTCAGCATCTCCCACATTTTTCTTTGTGTGTGCTTTTTTTTTTTTTTAAATTCCTTTTGGTTGAATTAGCCAAGTCACCACGTAGCCACCAGGTGGGGCTCTACAATAGGTTTTTTTTTTTAATAAGAAGTCATCAAGATGCCAATTTAAAAGCTGCTGCTATGTAAGTTGGAAAAATTGAGATTAATTTCAAATACAAGTTATTGCTTTATTTAATGCATTTGTGGAACTTTTTAAAGAATCTTACATGAGAGTATGTTAATGGGTCTACATAAAACGTATGATGGTATTGTTCATAATCATTGTATATTTAAATTACCTTAATAATGGGTGCACTTTTATTTTTAATAAGTATTTCAACTGAAAAAAAGGAATAAAAATATATGATGTTTTGGGGGCATATTTTTGTTTACATTGTACCTGATCCTCTCTAGCTAAAAAAAAATTTTTTTTTTCTTTTTTTTTCTGACAAGAGTCTCACTCTGTAACCCAAGCTGGAGTACAGTGGCGTGATCTCAGTTCACTGCAACCTCCGCCTCCTGGGTTCTACCGATTCTGCTGCCTCAGCCACCCCAGTAGCTGGGATTACAGGCATGCACCACCACGCCCCACTAATTTTTTGTATTTTTAGTAGAGACGAGGTTTCACCATGTTGGCTAGGCAGGTTTTGAACTCCTGACCTGAAGTGATCTGCCCGCCTTGGCCTCCCAAAGTGCTAGGATTACAGGTGTGAGCCCCACTGTGCCTGGCAATTTTCAGAGATCTCAACAAAAGATAAAAGATTGATTAGCAGGATAAATACAGGATGTTGGTTGTGATGGAGTCTTGTAAATCATTTTCATCTCTTTAAGAATGGTTTATGCTTGTCCTGCTGCAGTTGTTATCTTAGTGTTACGAACTATGCATGAAATAAGTGCACTGTGTTATTAGAGTTAACCTGCTTGGACCCACTGGTCAGTGGGCCTTTGTGTACAAGCATTAATGGAAGGATTTTTTTGGTTTCATTTTTTTTCTTCTCTCAGCTCGCACCTACTGTATAAGGTATAATCACTCAGTTATTAAACTAATTTTTACTGGATTTTTTTTTTTTTCTGTTTTAATCCTTTTAGCCAAGAAAACCATGTGGGAAAGGCTGACTGCCCCTGAAGATGTATTTAGCAAATTACAGCGAGAAAACATAGCCATTATTGAAAGTTATGGCGCTGCCCTCATGGAAGTGGTCTGTCGAGATGCTTGTGATGGTCATGAGATTGGAAGGGTAAAGCAGCTCTCATTTAGTATGGGAATAAGTATTTTGACTTATTAAGATATAGACTGATTGATGGCTGAGTGTGGTGGCTTCTGCCTGTATTCTCAGTGCTTTGGAAGGCCGAGGTGGGTGGATTGCTTGAGTCTAGGAGTTTGAGACTAGCTTGGGCAACATGGTGAAACCCCATCTCTACAAAAAATGCAAAAAATTAGCCAGCCGTGGTGGCATGCACCTGTAGTCCCAGTTTCTTGGGAGGCTGAGGTGGGAGAATTACTTGAGCCCAGGAGGCAGATGTTGCTTGCAGTGAGCTGTGATTGAGCCACTGCACTCCAGCCTGGGCTATAGAGTGAGACCCTGCTGTAAAAAATATAATAAAATAAATTGATAAAATTTTTAATATGCATGGTACATATTAAGAATTTTTTTAAATAATATAGTGTATTTTTTAATTTGCCATAATTTGGGACTTCTCTTTTATTTATTCATATGTTTTGTTTAATTTTGTTAGAATCTTAATTCAGAATTGCCTTTTGGGATTATCTTCTTGCTAATTTTGAGGCTGGCTGGTAGAAAGAGTTGAAATGCTGCTTAATAAAGATCTTTGGTTAAGAGAATGTGGAATAAATTGCCTTGTACTTAATATATCTTTCTCTGCCTAAATGCTTTTTGGAGAATTTGCATTTATATTTCTTTACTGTATTGTGGCACACTGGTAATGATGCAATGAGAAGATAACTTTTTTTTTTTTTTTGAGCAGATAACTTCTTAACGCAAAATTATGTAGCAAAGTTATGTAGCAATTAAATCGTGTTTTTGAAGGCCATAAGAAATAGGATTTTTAAAAATAGGGTAAAATATAAACTGTCATAACCTTTTCGTTATGTTTTAAAAATTTAAAAGTATTTGTATGCATAGAAAAAATACTGGTAGGAAACAGACCAAAATGGATGAACTGTGATTATCAGATTATATATAGTTCTTTCTTTT
>NW_016107392.1:394876-401177 GCF_001604975.1 Cebus imitator | reverse complement strand
GATCTCTTGACCTCGTGATCCACCCACCTCGGCCTCCCAAAGTGCTGGGATTACAGGCGTGAGCCACTGCGCCCGGCCAAATTTCTTTTTTCTAATAAGCAATGTTAGAATCTACTAAAATGTATATCTAATGCCATTATTTTAATGTGTTAGGTTTTGTTTTGGAAATAAATCTTTACCTGAGAGCTTTCCTTAAATGACAAATAGAGATTCGGATCCATAGTTTTTAACTTCTTAAAATAAAAAAAAAGGAAATTTCATTGCAAGAAACATTCTCTTTATGAAAAAAATTCTTCATATTTCCAGATAAAGGCAGTTACTGTTGTTGATTGATTTTGGTAGCATCTGCATGTTTTGGACTTTAATTTATTCCTCCTTTAGATGCTGGCCCTGGCTCTGCTTGATCGGATTGTCTCTGTGGATAAACAGCAGCAGTGGCTTTTGTATCTTTCTAACAGTGGCTACTTGAAGGTCCTTGTAGACAGCTTGGTAGAAGATGACCGTACTTTGCAGAGTTTACTCACACCACAGCCTCCCCTTTTAAAAGCACTTTATACTTATGAATCTAAAATGGTAAGGCTTTCTAGACATTTGATGTTAGATCAAGAAGTCATTTTCTCTTGGCTATAGAAGGATTAAAGAAAATTAATGTGGCATACATTTTGAATATTTCTATACATTTTTAATATTTCTATCATTTTCTATCCTTTTTTAAAGGAGTTTTAAACTTAGGAATCTTCCTAGTGTGCAATAGATGGGTGAAATGATCCTCAAAGGGCTAGCTGGATAACGGGACTCCTGCTTCCCTCACTCACTCGGGTTGCTCATGATGGTAATATGACAGACAGCGCTCCATGAGGACAGAACAAAATTGTCCTCTCACAATATGATTCAGACTATAGTAGTTGCCTATTGAAAATTTCCATGTAGATATGCTGTTTCTATTCTAAACACAGCATTTTCAATACAGTATATAATTCATTGTTTCTTTGTCTGCAAATCTGTTTTAATTTCTATTTCCTCCTGCTTAAAAGGATCACATATGTTACAATAATAGAAGCACTGAAGTCTTAGATTTTTCATTTGCTTCTTTTTCCTCCTTCATTTATTTAACAGGTATTTATGAAATACCTGCAAAATGGCAGGCATGGCACTAGGTACTGGAGACACAGCTGTTAGCAAAACAGACAAAATTCCTTGCCCTCCATGGGTCCACATGGTAATAACAGAACCCACACTGTAAATGAGTACTTGAATCGTGCAAGCTACTGTCCTTGGGCACTTCAGATATGTTGTACCACTGAGTCCTCATGAAAATCCTAGGAAGAAAGTCATATAATGTAACCTGGTCACTAGCCCAGATTTCTATTCAGTGAAAACTAAAGATGAGAAATGTGCTGTGAGAGTGTTTCACTTTTCAGCGAGGCCGTTGGACGTGAGTTCCGCACTGATGATTTTTCTTGTGTAACTCCTCAGGCATTTCTCACAAGAGTGGCAAAGATACAGCAGGGTGCTTTAGAGCTGCTAAGATCAGGGGTGATTGTCAGACTAGCTCAATGCCAAGTCTATGACATGCGCCCAGAAACGGACCCGCAGAGGTAAGTGTCTATATAGATTCGTTTGGTTAAACTCCCACTAAAGGATTATTAAGAGGGAAAACAAATTCCAAACACAATTTTGTCACTTAGCAATTCTCGTTTCATCTTGATGTGGGTTTTTTTGATCATGCTGTGCCCTTGTCATTTACTAATAAATGGAAATTGCTAATAAGGGAAAAAGTAGGTGGGGTGGGAGAGAATTTAGTAAATGTGTACTTACCCAATGTTATTGTTTTGTTCATTAGAAATACTTGTTTTCAGTTATACTGTCTTTTAAAGAGTTGTACTAAAATTATATAATTTATTATGAATTTCCTGTTGTAGGATTTCAGATTTTACATATTTTTTTTCTTATTTCAATATTTTGCTTACTGCTTGCTAATTCAAAAGCTTCAAATGGAATTGTTTTCAAGTTTCGAGCTTTTCAGCTGATTTCTTAGTTCAATTCGAATGTGGAAAATTTTTTTTTTCTTTTTTGTTTACATGACTGCAGCATTGTTATGCAAACAGCATAGCATACCTTCCTAGAAGTAAATGATACTTAGTTTGAGTTTAGTAATTGTTTTAAAGGGATCTATTTCAAACTTGAATGTTAGAATTTTTTGGGCTTGTTTTACCTCCAAGAGAAAAACATTTATTTTAGTGTTGCTGTCTAAAGCTTCAAACCTGCGAGTTATTACTTTCACCTTAGGTAAAGTGGGTTGTTAAATATCTTTAGTTCATGGCATGTTATTATCACTTGTCTGTGCAAAGCCTCTCTCTTATTTTCATATTCTGCTTCCCTCTCAATAGCCAGTCATTTTTTTGGTCTAAAAATTTAAATATAAACATTTACAATAAATATGAGTTTATTAATACAGTGCTCTGAGACCTACTCTTAAAGGTTAAGTGATTCTACTGCCTCATTTTAACTCTTAAATCTTGTTTTATTTTTATACAGATTGAGCTTCTCTAATCTGAAAATCTGAAATCTGCAATGCTTCTAAATCCCGAACTTTCTGAGCGCCAATATGGTGCTCAAAGGAAGTGGTCATTGAAGCAATTTGGATTTTGGATTTTCAGATTAGGGATGCTCAACCAGTAAGTATGTATAATGCAAATATTTCAAAATCCAAAAAAGTCTGCAACACTGCTGGTATCAAGCATTTTGGATAAGCGGTACTCCCCCTATACAATGGATAGTACGGTGCATTTTTGGCTTGGATAGAGGAGAGGGAATTTTAGGGAAAGTAGCTTTTTAAATCTGTTTCTTACTTAGAGCCTTATATGGCCCAAGGGAGCATTTAGAGAAGAATAAAAATGTTTGGGAAGTTTCAAGCATTGTCTTGTCAAATTACGTAGGTTTTCCTTGATAAGATTTTTTGGAATTCAAATAACTGTTTTTACTAACTAAGCTATGAATTTAGGAAGACAGATCTGTTTTTGGCCCGCGGATATATATATGGGATGCAGAGTACTCACTAGTAGCTTTACATCTTAATCAGCTGGCAGTGATTTATTTGCCATGTCAATGTTAAGGAGTTGCCTAAAGTATATCTTAATTCTTGGAATGTTTTCTCCTTGTTTGGGTGAAATGAATCAAGCATGTTTGGCATGAGAGACCCTCCAATGTTCATCCCTACCCCAGTGGATCGCTACCGCCAGATTCTCCTCCCAGCTCTCCAGCTGTGCCAGGTCATCCTTACATCTAGTATGGCCCAGCACTTGCAGGCAGCAGGGCAGGTAAGGTGAACCCTTTGTTTAGATATTGTCTAGACCAAAATCCTCATTTTACAAGCGCAGAAACCTTACACATAGAAAGCTTAAGTGAATTTACGTGAGTCCTAATGTTTATGGCAGAGCTAGGTAGAGAAAATAGGCCCCTGTACTTTGTTCTTAACTTCATTGACCCATTTTTGTACTTTTGTTTGAATGAAACATTGTAACTAATTAATAGAATCATGAGACAGAAAACAAGAGACCGAAATTTGTTCTCCTATAATAGAAAGCAGTTATTGTGATAGGAATAAGCTGGTTTCTAAAGTTATTTAACCAGATATTTATTGAAAGGGGGCTATGCTAGGCCTTGCAGCGAACGCAAAAGACAGATGGTAATGCCACATTTATATATGTTAGAGAATGAAATAATTTAAATGAGTGATTTTGCTATCAAAAATTTTTAAACACCAGAAATTAATTTTATTTTAGTTGCTTTTCAGTGAAACACTCCAACATGCCAACAGACACATTTTTTCAGGTTAATAATACTATATGTAATTTAGCCTTTTACTGATTAATTAGGCTTATCATTATGAATCTACAACCTTTTATTGTATTGCTTCATTATATTTTGGAACTGTGTCCTAAAACACTTTGATTTCTGGTCATTTTTTCTGCTTTCTCTACCATTAGGCCTTAGGCCATCTCACCAGGTAGATACTGCACTTTATTTTATACTGTAGCAGTCCAGGTTGATGTTTTACTTCAGTTTTGTTCTTGTTTTTTGAGACGGAGTTTTGCTCTTGTTGCCCAGACTGGAGTGCAATGGCACAATCTCAGCTCACCGCAGCCTCCGCCTCCCGGGTGCAAGTGATTCTGCTGCCTCAGCCTCCTGAGTTGCTGGAATTACAAGCGCATCACCATGCCTGGCTAAATTTGTATTTTTAGTAGAGAAAGGGTTTCATCATGTTGGTCAGGCTGGTCTCGAACTCCCAACCTCAAGTTGTCCGCCCACCTTGGCCTCCCAAAATGCTGGGATTACAGGCATGAGCCACAGTGCCCGGTCTACCTCTTTTAGGCCTGTGTGGTCTTCAAGTTAGTACTTTAAAAGTCAGAGACTTTGCTTGTCTTCTCCTAGATTGAGATTAAGATTTTTTAGTAGAAATGGGACATTATGATACAAGACATTGGTTCCCTAACACCAATCTTGTATTGACTGAAGCAGAATCACCTGAGGAGCCTCTTAGAAAAGCACAGATAACTGAGTTCTGTGACCACCCATTTTAAGCTTAGGCTGGGAATCTATATTAAAAAATAAAAATGATCACAATTCTGAGTGATTCACATCCTTGGGTTGTTTTCGCATATAGTCTTTAAAATGTTTGTATGGTAGTTGAGATATTCCTAAGCCAAAATACTGAGAGAGGCCTCCATGAGTGTACACTGTAAAATGCCATGGTGGAAGGGTAGAGTTTGGAGGTCAGGATTTATATCTCCTTTTTAAAAAACACATCAAAAAGAGAGTTATGGCCAGGTGCGGTGGCTTATGCCTGTAATCCCAGCACTTTGGGAAGCCAAAGTGGGAGGATCACTTTAGCCCAGGAGTTTGAGCCCAGCCTGGGCAACATAGCGAGCTTATATCTCTCTTTTTTATGAGACAGAGTCTCACTTTGTCACCCAGGCTGGAGTGCTATGGCACAATTCCAGCTCACTGCAACCTCTGCCTCCCAGGGTGAGGCAATTTTCATGCCTCAGCCTCTTGAGTAGCTGGAATTACAGATGTGCACTAACACACCTGGCTAATTTTTGTATTTTTAATAGAGATGGCATTTCACCATATTGGCCAGGCTGGTCTCAAACTCCTGACCTCAAGTGATCCACCCACCCGGGCCTCCCAGAGTGCTGGGATTACAGGCGTGAGCCACCGTGCCTGGCCCCCATCTCTAATATAATACAAATTAAAATTTCTTTAAAAAGGAGAATTAGACAAAAGCTTTTATGTGATTTTCCCCACGTAATGATAGTTACACTTTCATAGAGCAACTTCTTGAATTCAGTCGTCATTTTTGTACTCACTCATTTTAAATTCTTAATTTGGCCAAACAATAAAAGAAAGAAAATAGGAGTCAAATAATAGTTTTCATACCGTAGTTCTAAGTTATATTATATTCTTCTGCAGTAGTCTCCAAATGTGCTAACTTATAAACTTTAAAATAATCCCTTAGTCTTGTGAATTTTTAGTTAAATGTTTACTTCCTGAAGAAATAAATATGTAAGTTCAGAAAACAATTGCTTATCTGTTATTCATCCTCATTAATTGAATTACTTGCTTCAGCATTATTTATAAGATGAACTATACATTTATAATATAATTTTCTACTTCTACCTCTGTTTTTCCTATTTCTCTTCCTTTTCAATGGCTTAGGTATTGCAGTTTCTTATTTCACATTCTGATACAATACAAGCAATTCTGCGCTGTCAGGATGTTAGTGCTGGGTCTTTGCAGGAATTGGCTCTACTGACAGGAATTATAAGTAAAGCAGCACTTCCTGGTGAGTTGATTATGTTGAAAGGACTTTTAATAATTCTTTACAGACAGACATAAATTAATAGAATGAGGTTTTTTGTTACTTTGCAGCTATATATGACTTATTTGAAATTGGTATTGCTAACAGCCTTTATTTAAGTAATAAGTTTATATTTATAAAAATGATACGTGCTTGGCTGGGTGTGCTGGCTCATTCCTGTGATCTCATCACTTTGGAAGGCTGAGACAGGAGGATTGCTTGAGGTCAAGGGTTCAAGACCAACTTGGCAACATGAAGAGATCCTGTCTCTACAAAAAAATAAAAAAAATTTAGCTGGGTGTTGGTGGGGGTTCACCTGTGGTCCTGGCTACTTGGGAGGTTGAGGTAAGAGGATTACTTGAGCTGGGAAGGTCAAGTCTGCAGTGAGCCAAGATTATGCCACAGTACTCCAGTCTGGGCAACAAAGCAAGACTTTGT
>NW_016107392.1:304773-394854 GCF_001604975.1 Cebus imitator | reverse complement strand
GCAACCTCCGCCTCCTGGGTTCAAGCAATTCTCCTGCCTCAGCCTCCCAAGTAGCTGGGACTACAGGCACGCACCATCGTGCCCAGCTAATTTTTGTATTTTTAGTAAAGACGAGGTTTCACCTTGTTGACCAGGATGGTCTCGATCTCTTGACCTCGTGATCCACCCGCCTCGGCCTCCCAAAGTGCTGGGATTACAGGCTTGAGCCACCGCGCCCGGCCTCTATTTTTTTTTTTTAAGATATATGTTCATTATAAAAATATTCAAAAAGTTAACTAACACTCAAAATCTTACCACCTAGAAATTACCAAATGTTGACATTTGATAAACAAATTTTCAAACATTGCTCTATGTATATGTACATTTGAGAGAGAGAGGGAGACAGACAAAGGAACAGAGACATAGAGAGGCAATTAGTGAGAATAGGATGACCTTTTACATGCTGTTTTAAAAAACAAATATTTAATTTTACATGAATTTAACAGACAAAAATCTAATTGAAGAGAAATGGAAAGAATTGCCAAATTCCAGACAAATATTTCTTTACTACTAGTGTACATCACCTTTTAAAAGATCACTGTGAGCAAGGAAAAACCATTATGAAACATTATTAAGATATTTTGGTTACTCCCCCTTCTTATAATTTCTTTACTACATGTAAATTTTAGAATCAGTTACTTCCTGATGGGAAAGATGAATTGGTGAGTTCTTTTACACTTCCTCTGCCACCCTCAGATGATGTTTGCTTATATCATTTTAACCTTGTCAGATTTGGTAATATTTACATCTATTATACAACCATAATATCCTCAGCTACTTAGTTTTAGTTGTACATTTACATGAATTCATGGCAGAACCCCAGTTATGTTCCCCACCATGGTGTCACCATTCATGAGTTCTTTCTTTTGATTTATCTCTTGGTATTTTAAATTTGTATTGAGGTTCCTTCTCTCAATAAAAAGCATGCTGTCTCATGTTTCTGAAATTCTCTAATGTTTAAGAATGTCTAAAGGTTGCCTTTGTTCTTGAATGAGAGTACGGCCGATATGATTTTCTTTTGCTTAGAATGTGTAATATAAATGATAGTAGCTGGCATTTATTAAGCATTTATGTGCCAGGTACTGTTTTAAATTCTTGACATGTTAATTGATTGGAAGACACAGCAGTCTTATGAGGTAGAACTGTCATTATCCACATTTTACAGATGAGGAGGCAGAGGCACAGATACGTTAATTTTCCAAAGTCACACAGATAACACTGGGTAGTATAGAGTTTCCCAGGCAGGATGGCTTTTGAATCTGCATACGTAACTACTAGGCTACACTACCTCCATTTTTATGTTGCTTTGGAGAAGTCTGAGGCAACCTCTGAATCCACCCTATAACCCCCAATATTTTTTTTTGTCTGGGCTGTGTCGGTGGCTGAGCCCTCTTGGTTGAGAGAAGCTGAGAGTTGGCCAGGACTGAGTATAGTCGCTGCTGAATTATTTGGAGCTTGTGCTTATTCCAAGGAGATCTCAGAGTCCATTCCACCCAGCCTGTGGAATTCATTCCAGTGTCCTGAGATGATACCAAGTCAGGCCACCCTTCTTGCTTCTACTAAGGTCCTGTAGTGTTGTGGAGTGGAATGTCTAATTTGTTTTTTTTTTTAATTTTTTTTTCCAGGACTTAACTAATTACTCTCAATGAACTTCTGTAAATTGCAGGATTTTCATGAGATTTTTTTTCTCATCAGCACCTATAGCTCCTGCCCATTCTTTTTAATTGACTCCCTGATTTTCCAGTTGTGAGATAGTTAACCAGATCCTTGTTTTATTTGTTTGTTTTTATTTTTATTTTTATTTTTATTGAGACAGGGTCTCACTCTTGTCACCCAGGCTGGAGTGCAAAGCTGCAATCATGGTTCACTGCAGCCTCATTCTACCTGGGTCAAGTGATCCTCCCACCTCAGCCTCTCGATTAAGCAGGACTATAGGCACATGCTGTCACACCAAGCTAATTTTTATTTTTTGTAGAGACAGGGTCTTGCTATGTTGCCCAGGTGTTCTTGAACTCCTGGCCTCAAGCATTCCTCCCACCTCAGTTTCCCAAAGTGTTGGAATTACAGGCATGAGCCACCACACCTGGTCTATTTGTTTTAGAGACTGGGTCTTACTCTGTCACCCAGGCTGGAGTGCAGTGGCACAATCATAGCTGAAACTCCTGAGCTCAAATGATCCTCCTGCCTCAGCCTCCCAAATAGCCGAGAATACAGCATGTACCACCACACCCAATTAGTCCTTTGTTTTGTTATCAGATTCTGTGACATCTTGACTGTTTCCAAGCTTCTTAAAATTTTAAACAGTGTGGCATTTAATAACTTGGTGAATTTGTATGCGTGTACTTATCTATCTCTAGCTATGTATGTACATATGTATTCATATATATTTTTGTACATTTGTTTTTGATTACTTTCTAAATTTTTTGTTGTTGAGACAAGGTCTCCCTGTGTTACCCAGGCTGGTCTCAATCTTCTGGCCTCAAGCAATCCTCCTGCCTCAGCTTTCCAAAGTGTTGGGATTACAGGCGTGAGCCACTGCCTCTGGCCCCATTTTTGTTCATTTGAACTGATAGACTTGATAAATTCCTGGCAGTACTTGATCAGAAATATAAGTGCTTTAAATTTTTGTTAAAAATAATGCCAAATACCCTCCCAATTTTTAAAAAACACTTTTAAACAAGTTATACTCCTGTCAACCCTGCTGTACACAGCACAGCCCTTGGCTTATCCTATAATTTACTATGCACATTTGCCTTAAATGCTCCCATGAGATTGCAGTTCTGTTTGTAACTTTGTATCTCCCATGCTACCTAGCCCACCATCATGTATGTTGTACCTCCACAAATCTTATTAGCAGGTCGGTTTAGTTTCTGTGACTCACAGATACATACATAACATACATGTGTGTGTGATATGTATATATATATTTTTTTAAATTGTATTTTTTCAAGTAAAGATGAGGTCTTGTTATGTTGAGACCATGTGGGTCTCAAACTCCTGGAATCAAGTAGTCCTCCCACCTCAGCCTCCCAACGTGCTGGGAATATAGATGTGAGCAACAATGCCCAACTGGCTCACAGATATTCTGAAAAGTATTTTGGAGTCAAGAGTGACGTACATAGAGTAGTCAGATGGCATTTAACAGAAAGCTCTTATAGAACCTGAGAATTGGAGGTCCTTTTAAATTGCGGCAGCAGTTGATACATAGGGGAAAGTGAACTTTGGAGCAGCAATACTTGGTGCAGAGTTCAGCAAGTTTGAGGACAAAGAGGAACAAGTCTTAGCTTCATGATAGTGTTAGGTACAAAATCCAGGTGTCAAGGAGTTCAGATGGGCAAGGAGGGTGTAAGAATTATAAATACAAGCAGCATCTGAAGAAAAACTTTCAAAAAATTGATACTAACCAAGTTTTTGCTTGGTTTTGTTTTGTTTTGCTTTGAAGTACAAGAAAGACTTGAGCCTATTTTCAAATAGGAAAACTCTTCTGTGGCAGGGTAGATTTTAGTATGGTAGAATTCTGAGAAGGCGATTCTGGGAGCAGACTCTCAGAGGAGTTGAAGGTAAGATGGCATAGGCTCTGGTGAAGCCGTGAGGCACAGGCGAGGTCTAATGAGCCTGCAGGTACCAGATCGTAGGGTTTTCTGTCAGTTTGTATTGAGGACTGAGCTAATCTAAAAAGGGGATGGCTTGTCATTTTGAGGCGAGAAGGATCAGGTTCTTGGTTTTATGTGCTATGGAATCTACGTGGAAGTGAGTACAAAATGAACTAAAGGAATCTGAAAACACATACACAGTTAGAGTGGCTAGGATAGGTTTAGATGGGTGTTCCTTAACATGACTAGTGAAGGAACAAGGAAACAAACTGATGGGGAGAATGACGTGTTAGGGTCACTTGCAGACTCATTAGAAATTGAGACAGGTGGGCTGAGCGCAGTGGCTCACGCCTGTAATGCCAGTGCTTTGGGAGGCCTAGGAGGGTGGATCACACGGTCAGGAGTTCAAGACCAGCCTGGCCACCATAGTGAAACCCCATCTCTACTAAAAATACAAAAATTAGCAAGGCGTGGTGGCACATGCCTGTAATCCCAGCTACTCGGGAGGCTGAGGCAGGAGAATCGCTTGAGCCCAGGAGATGGAGGTTGCACTGAGCTAAGATCATGTCATTGCACTTCTCTCTGGGCAACAGAGCGGGACTCTGTCTCAAAAAAAGAAAGAAAGAAAAATCAAGAGAGGCTATGGCACTATTATAGTGAGTCATTTCTATTTAGGAATTTTGTAATGGGTCCAAACTGAGAAGTTTAATAGAAATGTTTTTGTTTTCTTTGTAAATTGTACCCTGCCTAGGGGAAAAGAAAAATCAAATGATATATATTTAGAGGTGTTAAAAAGAAATGTATTTTATTCTTAGTATTTTATATTCTAAAAACTCCTTTATGGGAAAGTAATTTAGAAAGTTACTTTTATTGTTATAAAAATACGAGATTTTTCTGGAAAACTAAAAATGCCTTTTAAAATCAATTCACTGTACATTTTAGATTGCATATGAATGCACATATGCTGATGCCGTTATTAATATATAAAAGGTACTTACAGTCTTTGTAAAATCATAGTTCTCAACACTTCTATGGCAAGAATATCTGTTCATGTACATGAAGAATATAAAATACTAGAACCTTTCTTCCTAGTTTTTAATGTTTTTGTTTATTATAATACTATATTTTAAAGCATTCTACATTTATTTTATAGGGATATTAAGTGAACTTGATGTTGATGTAAATGAAGGGTCTCTAATGGAGCTACAGGGACATATTGGAAGATTCCAGGTAACTGATTCTTATTTCTTTAAATAGGAGTTATAAGACGTGACAAAATATAACATCCTCCCCATTGTCCTCCGTAGATTTGAGAAACCCCTTTCAACTGTTTTGGTTGATTCTTTGGTATTTCTAAATAATATGCTTATGTTGCTCCTTCTTGATTTTCTAATTTTAGTAATCATGTATTGACTTTCCATTGTTGGGTGATGGGCAGAGATGAGAATTTAGATGTTTTTACTCCTTTTCTTCCGTCATACAATGTATACATTTCCCATAACACCCCCTGAAACTCAATGTAATGATATCATAATTTTGGTTACATTAATATTTAGTGTCACATTATTATGACTGTGTAAATGTCATTTGTGAATAAGCCAGGAGCAAACTGTTTTCCCTACAGTTTTCTTTTTTATTTGCTCGGTTTTTAGGTACTTATTACTAATTTATCCCCAAACTCTTCAGAAGCTCCGTAATCTCCTCTCATTATGTTCTAACGTATTAGTTTGTCAATTAGATATTTTATCAGCCTTTCTGGGAGCCTCTTGGCCTGCTTTGATCTGGCATCTTTACTTTTTTTTTTTTTCTTTTGAGACAGAGTCTTGCTCTGTCACCAGGCTGGAGTGCAGTGGCACGATCTGGGCTCACTGCAACCTCTGCCTCCCACGTTCAAGCGATTCTCCTGCTTCAGCCTCCCGAGGAGCTGCGACTACAGGCACACACCACCATGCCCAGCTGCTTTTTGTATTTTTGGTAGAGACAGGTTTTCACCCTTTTGGTCTTGATTTCCTGACCTCGTAATCTGCCTACCTTGGCCTCCCAAAGTGTTGGTATCACAGGCATGAGCCATCGCAGCTGGCCACATCTTTACTTTTTATTGGCTGCAGAGGATGTACTAACATTTATATCCCATTGTTTTTGATACAACAGTTTTCTTAACTAGTCCTTTTTTCATGAACGATTTTTCAAGATTTCAAAAGAAAAATGCTACTGTTAGCATTTTTGTGTACATATTTTACTCTAGATTAAGGAACACATGGTATGACTGGGGCTGAGAGTATACACATAGTACACACATTTTGACATCATAATTGTCACACAGCTCTCCAGAAAAGATTGTACTCTCACCAACAAAACCCAGATACTTTGGGTTTTTTAAGTCATCTTTCACTGGAATGGAGGAAGACACATTTCTGATGGATCCTTCATAAGGTGATCTTCGGAAATAAGATTGAATGCGTCTATTTTATCTGTTAAGAAGCAGCAAACACACATGTATAAATGTTAAAAATAGATACAACTATTTTGGCAAAATAAGTTTATATTATAGTTTCATCAGTATGTTTTGCCTTATCCTGACTTACTGAGGCCGGGTGGTATGGCTCACCCCTGTAATCCCAGCATTTTGGGAGGCTGAGGTGGGTGGATTGCTTGAGGCCAGGAGTTTGAGACCAGCCTCGGCAAGATAGCTAAACGTCATCTCTACTAAAAATACAAAAATTAGCCAGGCATGGTGGTGTGTGCCTGTAGTCCCAGGTACTTAGGGGGCCTGAGGCACGAGAATTGCTTGAACCCAGAAGACAGAGGTTGCAGTGAGCTGAGATCATACCATTACACTTAAGCCTGGGCACCAGAGTGAGAGACTGTCTCAAAAATAAATAAATAAAATAATAAGACATTTTTATATTAGATATGTGTATCACTCTCTCTATATATCTAAATCTGTATATAGTATTGCCAACTTTTAAAATACATGTTTCATTTAAAATACATATTTTATATGCAGATCATTGTGCTAAGCACTTTAAATATAATACCAGGTCTCAGGGAATCCTGTCATCATTTAAGATAGGAATTGTTATTATCACTTTAGAAATGTGAACATATAGGCTTGAGAAATTAAGTAACTTATTCCAGGTCACTGAGCAAAAAGTTGTGCCTGTTAATGGAACCCATGTCTCTAATTTCAAAGCCATTAGCTAACCTCTAGATATGCTCCCAATATTGAAAAGCATGTCCTTTCTCTTTGAGAACTATGGGAAATATTGTATTCTCAGGTGAGAAGAATTAACATTTGAAGCTGGGGACGTTTGCATTTATCTTCCAAGGCAGTCTGTGTGTTTGTAACCCCTTTACAAAGTCCCTGGGATAACCACAGGAGTAACAGCTTTTAAATTTGTACCTTGGTACACAGAATTATCACAGACATGTTTGTTATAAACCATCTTGTAATTTTTGTAACCTCTCATTTTGCTTCTCTTTGTTTATAAACTTGTGTTTCATTTAATGAGTATCTTCCAAAGAATTAATACATACTTAGATATGATGCAGGAAGTTATTTGGCAAACAGATAATATTGGGATTTACTGCTAAAAAAAAGATACCCTTTTCATCTGTTAGCTATCAATCAAATACCTTTGCAAAAAGTTGAATTTTAATAATGCTTCTTTTAGTTGGCTCAGTTTTAAGTAAGATATTAGATGCTTTAAAGAATGATTCCATTCTCCACTGAGTTTTTCATTTTTCTATCCCTCAAGAAATAGGGGTTACGAATTTTAAATACATTTAACATATATCAACAAGATATCTTTCTCTTTCTTAGCGCCAGTGCTTAGGACTACTAAGTCGCTTCGGTGGCTCTGACAGACTGCGTCAGTTTAAATTTCAAGATGATAATGTGGAGGGAGATAAAGTAAGCAAGAAAGATGAGGTCGAACTGGCTATGCAGCAGGTAAGAGGGGCAAGAATCGTGTGATTTTTGTAAGATTTTTATGTTTTTGGAAAATATTGATAAAAATAACAGATGTGAGTAATTTTACAAATTGATTTATAACTTTGTTCTCCTTCAAATCTCGATTTTCATGTTATTAGAGCATTTTGGGGGCTAATATTTTTGTTACTGCTGTTTTTTGATTATAGATTTGTGCCAATGTAATGGAATATTGCCAGTTGCTCATGTTACAGAGTTCCCCTACCTTCCAGCATGCTGTGTGTCTCTTCACTCCTAGCCTTTCAGAAACAGTTAATAGAGATGGACCGAGGCAAGGTGAGATTAGTTCTTTCATTCTGTACTAAGTTGCTATGGTTATAACATAGCTCTCCAGCTTGGCCCCAGTAAGATGCAGTATTTTCTTTAAGTGTCATTAATGGGAAACATTTTAAACAAGTTTTTAAAGTTGAGTGGGAGATATTATTATTAGACCTATGTATAAGACTGGAGACCTGGAGAGAACAGAGAAATTCAAGATTTACTGAGACTAAATCTAGAGGAGGAGCCATGTGGGGAGCAGATAGCTTTGAATAGCACTTGGGGTCCCAAAGGATCTAAACTGGGGAGTAAGGTGGCTGGGAGAAAAAGATGAAAATAAAACAGACAGTTTTGTATGTTAAATCATGTTAAGCTGAATTCAGTGTCGAAACTGGGTTTTTTATTATAGCTCCAAATTTCTATAACATAACAAAATACAATTTAGATACTAATTAGGCCGACTTGCCCTATGATTCTCTGATGACTAAGTAGGGAATGTTTGAATATGGGGCAGGATAATGGGTAAAGATGTTAGCCTATGGAACACTCAGAAGACAAAGCCCATTAGTACCTTGGTTGGGATGATGGAATTGACTGTTGGTGATTTCAAGAAGTCTTTGTTTGAGATCTGTGAGAAAAATGTCAAATTTTCATCTTCTTCAAGATCTAATTTTCTCTGAAAATTACCTAATCACAAAAAAATGTGTTTAGTAGAATAATAGTATAAAATGACATTATGAAAAATATATTAGTGGCCAGGCACGGTGGCTCATGCCTGGAATCCTAGCACTTTGGGAGGCCAAGGCAGGCGGATTACCTGAGGTCAGGAGTTCAAGACCAGCCTGGCCAACATGGTAAAACCCCCTCTCTACTAAAGATCCCAAAAATAGCTAGGTGTAGTGGTGCACGCCTGTAATTCCAGCTACTCTGGAGGCTGAAGCAGGAGAAATTTGCTTGAACCCAGGAGGTGGAGGTTGTGCTGAGCTGAGATCACGCCATTGCACTCCAGCCCGGGCTACAGAGTGAGACTTCGTCTAAAAAAAAAAAAAAAAAAAAGGATTAAAAAGGATTATAGTTTAACCCAAAGGATTATAAATCATTCTATTATAAAGACCCATGCACACATGTTTATTGCAGCACTGTTTACAATAGCAAAGACTCGGAACCAACCCAAATGCTCATCAGTGGTAAACTGGTGGCACATATACACCATGGAACTATGCAGCCATAAAAAAGAATGAGTTCATGTCCTTTGCAGGGACATGGATGTATCTGGAAGCCACCATTTTCAGGAAACTAATGCAAGAACAGAAAATCAAATACTGCATGTTCTCACTCATAAGTGGATGTTGAACAATGAGAACACATGGACACAAGGAGGGGAACGTCACACACCAGAGCCTGTCGGGTTGGGCGCAAAGGAGAGAGCATTAGGACAAATACCTAATGCACATGGGGCTTAAAACCTAGATGATGGGTTGATAGGTGCAGCAAACCACCATGGCACACATACACCTATGTAACAAACCTACACATTCTCCACATGTATCCCAGATCTTAAAGTAAAAGAAAAATATATTAGTTTAACAACATACAACCTTATCCTATATAAATTATGCTAAGAACTCTGTTAGACAAACTCTATTATAAAATGTCCTAGCTAGTAGTAGTAAATTTGTTGTTGTTGTAATTTACATACAACAAAATTCACCCACTTTAGGTGTACAGTTTGAATACCTTTTGGTAATTATATAAAGTTGGGTAACCATCACCACAACCAAAGTACAGAACAAGTCCCTGTTTCTTAACGATTTCTTCTTCCATTTGATTGTTTCCTTCGACTCTGGCCCAGGCATTTACTATTCTGATTTCTGTCACACAAGGTCTGCCTCTCCTACCCAATACCTGCTTCTGTTTGTTTTATGTCTAGGCCTTTTAGTTTTATGCCATGGAATGGAGAGAAGAGTATTGACTGGTAGGATCTTAGTTTGTCATGTCAAGACAAACTAAGTCCTTAATAGCTAATAAAATGCCTTTATTTAAAGATATTTTAGTGATTCAAAGGGAGTAGTCTTAGGTGACAGGATGTCCTAAAGAATCTTTGGAAGTAGCTACAAAGATTTGTAGTTCTATTTTATGGAATAAAATAGTTAAATTAGACTGGACATGTAAAACAGTTTCTTTGGCTTAAACAAGTTAATTCTACATAGTTCCTGTTTTCTCCTGTATTCCAAAAGTTTGAGCCAGGCATGATGACTGAGCCTGTAATCCCAGCTACCCAGGAGACTGTGGCGGCAGGATCATTTGAGCCCAGAAGTTCTAAGGCTGCAGTGAGCCAAGATCATGCCACTTGCACTCCAGCCTGGGTGACAGAGCGAGACCGTGTTTCTAACCATAACAACAAAAATGTTTGCTTCCAGCAAGATAGAGTAAAAAGGGGCCACTGTGGGAGGATTCCAGTATCTGCATGTCCTCACTGGGATGGGGGGAAAGTTATCCTTCTAGTCCAAGTGGCTCAACCAGTGTGAAAAAAGAGAGGTCATCTGGGCATGGAATGATTGGGAATCCTATCCAAAGACCTGTCACCCAGCAGTAACTTAGAACCTGATTTATCCCCTTTCCATCTGGCAGTTTGAACATGAACATCAGTCTCTTTAACTCTCACAAGGGCTCCTTTATTCCCCCTTGAAACCAACCTTGTAACACGAATTTAACCTGAACATAAGATTTTCAAACAAAAATATAATTTTGTATTCTTTAATATTAATCATGTGCTAATAATGTATCATTGGTAATTATTAAAATTTTATTTAGTTGCTTCTCATTTTGAGCTCATCTTTTACATATCCCGCCATTCTTTGATCTTTAATACTTGAAGGCAAACTCATTGAGTCTTATAAATTGTTATTTTTCCATTTTCTTCTTAGACTCTTTTTAGGGTCAACAACCGTATTTTTCTCTTCCAATTCTAGACATTTGAGTAGGTAGGTTTGTGGTAGGTTTGAGGATAATTAATTATAAAGAAGCAGTTTAACCCAGTGTTAAGAACATAGACTAATGACAAACTACCTGGATTTGAATCCCAGTTTTCCAAATAACTTACTGGCGATTTTGGAAAAGTTAAACACTCTCTTTGTGCCTTAGTTTTCTTATTTGTAAAATGGAAGCAAGATAAGCCCTCCTCCGAAGAATTACTGTAAGGATTAAATGTGTTAATATATATAAACTGCTTTAGAATAGCACCTGGCACTTAATACTACATAATGTGAGCAATTATTTTCATTATTGTTACCATCATGTAGTATATTTATTATTACTTATGATGCAGGGACTCTTTTATAGCGCTTATACTTCCTAGACCTCATAGTCTGTCCTGTAGAATCTGTTCCTGTAGTGTAATTTTTCACAGGTCATCCTTGTTTTATGCAACTATTTTATTTTATTTTTATTTTTGAGTCAGAGTCTCACTCTTGTCCCCCAGGCTGAGTGCAGTGGCATGATCTTGGCTCATTGCAACCTCCACCTCCTGGGCTTAAGTGATTTTTATGCCTCAGCCTCCTGAGAAGCTGAGACCGCAGGCATGCACCACCATGCCCGGCTAACTTTTGTATTTTTAGTACAGATAGAGTTTCGCCTTGTTGGTCAGACTGGTCTCAAATGCCCGACCTCAAGTGATTCACCTGCCTTGGCCTCCCAAAGTGTTGGGATTACAGGCGAGAGCCACTGCGCCTGGCCATTTTATGCAAACCTGATAGCCTCTGAATGTGCAAATATTTTCTAGACTTGGGCAAGTTAGTATGGTGAGAACTCCTGAAATGCTTTGGAATCTTCCAAGCATTCACCCATCCTTCTTGTGGATATCTTATTTTGTGGATATCTTCCTACCACGGTAGAGATCACACAAATGTTATCTGGGGACCAGGATACCTAATTTCACTAGGAGAAGGCTCTCTATATCAATGTATTGTGACAACTGTCATGTTTTTGCTGTAGACTAGAAGAGAATACCTGGCAAACTGAATTTGTCTAGGATGTCCTAGTTGGTGGCAGCATCCACACACAAGGGACTCTTCTGTCTCTTTCCCTCTATATAAAGATCTATGGAGTTGGCTGGGTGCAGTGGCTCACACCTGTAATCCCAGCACTTTGGGAAGCCAAGGCAGGTGCATTGCTTGAGCCCAGAAGGTAGAGACCAGTCTGGGCAACATGGCGAACCCCCATTTCTACGGAAAATACAAAAAGTTATCTGGGTGTTTTGGTGTTCATCTGTAATCCTAGCCACTTGGGAGGCTGAGTTGGGAGGATCACCGGAGCCCTGGAGATTAGGGCTGTAGTGATCCCTGTTTGTGCCACTGCACTCCAGCCTGGGTGACAAAGTGAGATCCTGTCTCAAAAGAAAAAGAAAAAGAGAAGGAGGGAGGGAGGGAGGGAGAAAGGGAAGGAAGGAAAGGAAGGAAAAGAAGAAAGAAAGAAGGAAGGAAGGAGGGAAGGAAGGGAAAGGGAGGAAGGGAAGGAAGGAAAATATCTATGAGTCTGACTTTAGAGCAAAGTTAAGGGAGTTGATAGTAAAGAAAAAGCATGGCACTTTGGGTCATTAAACAAAGATTATCTCCCAGTAGAACTTGAAATTGCCACAGTGTTGGGCCAGGTGCGGTGGCTTACACCTGTAATCCCAACACTTTGGGAGGCTGAGGCGGGCGGATCACCTGAGGTCAGGAGTTCAAGACCAGCCTGGCCAACATGGTGAAACCCCGTCTCTACTAAAAACACAAAAATTAGCCAGGTATGGTGGCGCGTGCCTGTAATTCCAGCTACTTGGGAGGCTGAGACAGAAGAATCTCTTGAATCCAAGAGGCGGAGGTTGCAGTGAGCCAAGATTGTGCCACTGTACTCCAGCCTGGATGACAGAATGAGACTCCTTTTCAAAAAAAAAAAAAAAAAAGATATTGCCACAGTGTTTCCAAGAAATCCCTTAGTCACTAGAGGAAATTGCTCGAATTGCCCTACACAAACTATCTTCTCTGGGATGATTTTTTTCTTTTCTGTAGAGAGGGTGTCTCTGTTGCCCCAGGCTGGTCTTGAACTCCTGGCCTCAAGCCATTCGCAGCCTTCCAAAGTGTTGTGATTACAGGCGTGAGCCCCCGTGCCTGGCCTAGGATAATATTGTTATTGCTTTCTAGTTTTCCCTCTGCAAACAGCTTTTATGACATCCCACTGTTCCTTTGCGCCTTCATTAGCCAGTCGCCAGGTAAAAGGCAGGTCATTTTGTTTTTACTACTCCAATGTAGTTGTGGTAGCTTGTTAAAGTTGAAATCCATTTATATTTTTTGAATATTTCAGTTAGTATTTTTGTCTCTTTGAAAGAATGACTTTGAGCTGGCAATTCAGTAACCAGAAAGATGCAGACTAGAAATGAATCTATACAGCTAGAGCCATCGGGCAAGGCAGGAAGTACTCACTCAGTGTTAAGAAACCCCAAAATTGTGTATATTGTTTGTTTATTTGGAGCGGGGTGTGTGTGTGTGTGTGTGTGTGTGTAAGGTTGATACTTTGAATTCTCAAAGAAATCTTTGCCTAATAAATGGTAGGCTCTGTTAGTGTGCATCAGTCAGATTTCTTTATTTTCACGGGATCTCTAGCTTTATGTATGTACCTGATTACAGTGGCTTCTAACCATTTGTTCTTTAAACTATCAATGGTATTTAAAAGTAATCTTGGATTGGTTTTAATGATAGTTTACATGTCCTTAAATTCTGGGGCATCCCTTGTTTTAAAATAGGTCATTTGAAATTCATATGAAATGCTTATAAAGGAACATTGTTTTATGTCATCACCTCTATTAGATACCCAAGCTCCAGTGGTTCCATACTGGCGCCTGCCTGGTTTAGGCATTATTGTCTACCTGCTGAAACAGAGTGCTAATGATTTCTTCAGCTATTACGACAGTCATCGACAGAGTGTCAGCAAGCTACAAAATGTAGAGCAGCTTCCCCCAGATGAGATAAAAGAGGTATGAATCTTTTTTTTTTTCTTGAGACAGAGTCTCACTCTGTCGCCAGGTGCTAGGCTGGAGTGCAGTGGCACAATCTTGGCTCATTGCAACCTCCGCCTCCCGGGTTCAAGCAATTCTCCTGCCTCAGCCTCCCGAGTAGCTGGGACTACAGGCGCACGCCACCATGCCCAGCTAATTTTTTGTATATTTAGTAGAGACAGGGTTTCACCATGTTGGCCAGGATGGTCTCGATCTCTTGACCTCATGATCCGCCCGCCTCGGCCTCCCAAAGTGCTGGGATTACAGGCTTGAGCCACCGCACCCAGCCAAGAGGTATGAATCTTATCATGAGCTGTGGGGACTTGAGAAATCATTGCTGTTACTAGGGCCAGGGTACTGGTCTCAGACTGAGTAAAGACAGTATACAGTATGACTAAAGGAATTGGAATGATTCTTCTGTGTGATTTGAAGAAAACTCTTTTGTCATAGCAGCAGCCTTATAAGCATAGAAATTCTTGACTGAAAAACAGGGAAGTGTAGCACCTGTTAAAGAAAATAGAAAGGCAGCTGGGCTTTGAATGAAGAGTTTTGGGTCATTTATATTCTAAAATCTGTGTGCTGAGAAAGGCTTCTGTTGCAGACTTTTTTTAAAAAATAGAACTTAGGTAAATGTTTCTGTGCCTTCAGCACCTTCAATATCTGTTTAGCGAATTTTTCAAACACATGGGATAGCATATGAGACTTGACTCTCTTCCCTCAGTGACCCAGAATTGTTCCCTGTACCTACTGTATTAATAGCTAAAGATGCTGAATTACCTGGATTGCTACTAAGTAGCTTGCTGCCTTTTCCATTTGGCACAGCTGAATGTAAGGCATCTCTTGGCCAGTTCCTGAGGCATTGCCGAAGCTTCCTGCTGTCCTGTGGCAGCCTGGATATTGAGCCATTTTGTCATTCCTGGTTTGCACCAAGCTTTCTAAAAATTTTAGTCCATTCCTACTTCCTCTGCCATTTTTCTGGTAATCTCAGGGGACATTTATTGAGTGTTTACGACATGCCAGGCCCTGAACTACATGTTCTACCTGAACACATGGGCAGATACTGTTTCTATTCTTATTTCTCATGTGAGGAAACTGAGGCACGGAAGACTTGCATAACTTCCCCAAAGGCATGTAGCTGGCAGGAACAGGGTGAGGCAAGAGTCAATGGCTGGGTTTAGGTAACTCCTGAAATTTTGTGGGTTTAGGACTCCTGGCAGCCCTTTCTCTAATGTGCAGCTTATCAGTGATGCTTGTACTTGCAAGAGGAATTGCATCGTCATCATGAAGTGTGTGGCATTCCATCAGCCTCACTTCAGTATGCCTTCCGTGGAACCCAGTGTCGGAACGTTAGCTGGAACCACTGTGCTCTGTGTGTGCCACGTTGAGAAGTGGTGATGGGAGCTTTGGTTGATGATCATATTTTAGTTACGCTCTAGGAGTCTACCTTGTATTTTTTGCAGAAGATACCTAACAACTGGCTCCATGGGATTGTGATAGCTACTGCTTGAAAACCCTGTCATTTTGTCTTGCTTTATTTTAATGTGATAGGAAATTCAGGGTTGCATCAGCAGATTGCAAATGTATTTCAGGGAGACTTTTTCAAAAGGCAGCACATAAATGTTCATTTGTGAATCTGCTTCTTGGCTCTCATTTTTAAAAATTGCTAGCTTCTTAGATATAAACTTATCTGCAAGGATGTTTAAAGTTGAGTGTTTTTCATAGCATTTACCACGGTGACCTGCTGATAGTTTTTCATTAAAATTTTTGTTCCAGTTGATGTCATTCTAATACCACATTTGTTTCTTCTAGTTATGTCAGTCTGTGATGCCTGCTGGTGTTGATAAAATCTCCACTGCCCAGAAATATGTTCTAGCAAGACGGCGCCTGGTGAAGGTGATCAACAATCGAGCTAAACTGCTTTCCCTTTGTTCTTGTATCCTTTATGAAATCATGCACTTGAATGGTGACCTTGAAATGTAGGAACTGTTCACTTATTCTCACATTATTTGGGCACTAAAACCAGGTGGAAGGAGATACAAACTTAATTTTTCCCAGTAAATGCCTAATGTATTTCTAAATCATTGTTTTTGCTTATATTTTAGAATAGCTGGTAATACTGATAATATAAACAGGCACTTTCTGTCAGGGGAGAAGGTAAGGACGTGAGACTGCTGGCACAGCATCCATGGTCCCCACCTCCTTCCTCCCAGCACACCTTGCTGCTTCCTTTTGAGAAGCCTTCAGTGGGATCCTGTCTGTTAGACTGAGGCTGTGGGTACCTCATTAAATGAGTGCAGTCTCCTTTTTTCTCCTCCTCAGAAACTGGTTTGTAAAAAATATTTGATGAGATTATGTTCCTTTAATCTGAGCTCTGGTGTAGTTATCATAGAGACCTGCCTATTCATTCTTTGGCGCCATCTGGAGTACTACTTGTTACATTGCATGCCCACGGATTCTCAAGATTCCTTATTTGCCTCGAGAACCTTGTTTAAAAGCAGAAGACTTCAAGGTAAACTTTATGCTAAAAATTAATGAACCATAAATATCTATTAGTGCTTTGAAAAGCTAGTAACATTTTTATTTATGTTTGTTTCCAGATTACTTTAGAGTGAATTGGGTGAATCAAGAGCTAGTCACTAGATGAAGTTATTTCTTTGCATTTTAATTTCTGTTCACAGGACATTGAGCTGAGCATAAGAGTATTCTAGAGCCTGCTCATCAGCTGTTCCTCGGCTCCTTGCTGCAGTTAGGGGCTGACCCAGCTCTAGAAAAATGGAGTAGGTCTGCCATGATGCAGATTCTAATTGCTGGAGTGGGCCTTTGTGGCTGATGGGCGTGTTTTGGTTCCCTTAGGTGGAAAGAAATAGAGAAAAGCTGAGAACCCTGGTCTGGACTAGTGAAATGTTTCCTAGGGGCTTTCATTTGCTAAAAGTTGAAAATTGAGTTCCTAATCTTGAGCCATGTTTTTCATGGTGCTTTTGTTATTGTTCATTGTCATCGGGTTCCTCTACTGTGTGGGAGATGTGTACTTGCACAGCTGGTATGACTCTGTTTTTTATCTCTAGATTCCTTCGGCTCAGAAACCAATTTAGATTTTAGAAGTGGGCTGGCTATAGTGAGCCAACATGATTTAGACCAGGTAAGGTTCTATTCTCATATTCTTTTATTTTTCTTTATTAAGGTAAAAGGGCTGGGCGTGTTGACTCCTGATAATCCCAGCATTTTGGGAGGCTGAGATGGAGGATTTTGAGCCCAGGGGTTTGAGACCAGCCTGGGCAACAGAGTGAGACCTCATTTCTTTAAAAAAAAAAAAAAAAAATTGCATAGTGTGGTGGCATGCACCTGTAGTCCTAGCTACCACTACCTGGGAGGCTTAGGTGGGAGAATCACCTGAGCCTGGGAGATTGAGACTGCAGTGATCTATATGATTGCACCACTGCACTACAGCCTGGGCAACAGAGCAAGACCTTATCTCCAATAAATGAATGAATGAAGCAAGACCTTGTCTCCAATTAATAAATGAATGAATGAATGAATGTGAGTAAGTAAAAGGGAAAGCCTGGTATGTTAATAAGATTATAATTTTCAGGGTTGCTTATAGAGACCTGGTTTGAACTCTAGCTTGACCATTTTAACAGCTATTTGACTTTGAACAACTTAACTTCTGAGCCTCCATTATTTCATCTAAGAAATACAAGGGATGATTCAATCTCAAAGGGTTTTGTCAGAATTAAGTGAGGTTTCATGTATGTGAAGCTGCTTATATTGTACCTAGAACACGGCAAGTGTTTTGTAATTGGTAGGTATTATCATCTGGAAACTCCTTCTGTCTTTTGATTAGCTTTGGGGTACAAAGTATCACTCAGCACTTATTTTTCAGAAAATAATTTAATGGTGAGATTGAGAGCAGCCAATACAAATCCTGCGGTAGTAGACCATAATGCACAGCACTGTGCTCTTACTAACCTGTTGCTCAGTAGTGTTGGAATGAATGAGAAGCATTCTAAAAACAATTAAAATGAAAACCTCATATGAAACTAATAGCAAAGTCATGCTCCTAACAAAGCAGGTATCAGGGTGTGTGATATTAGGGAAAATGAATTACAGCTAGATCTTCTCCTAGCCATCCGAATGTCCTTAGCCATGATTTGATAAAGCCTCTGCTCCTCCCTAATCCCTCTTTTTTGCTATTTTTCTTGAAACAAGATTGGGAATGAAAGGTGCAGTTTACAGCAACCTCCAAAGCACACCTAGTTAGATGTCATGGATACCACGCTCCCATCCTAGTCCAGACTACATTTGCCCTTTAGCGACTTTATGAAAGGAATTTGTTTTGTGGCTAGGCTTGTTTAGGGGAACTAGTGTTAATCGAGGCCATGTGCAAAATTAGCCAAAGACGACTATCCAGAAGTCTTTGTTTGTTTGTTTGTTTTGTCTAAGAGACAAGGTCTCACTCTGTTGCCCAGGCTGGCATGCAGTGGTGTGACCGCTGTTCACTGCAGCCTCATTCTCCTGCCTCCTGAATAGCTAGGACAACAAAAATAAATATATGTTGAAGTAATAACTGTTGCTATTTCATTTAGATTGGCCTGTGAAAAAGCTAGAAAAAAAAATGCAGGATTAATAATTTATCCTTGTGCTGTGATTTTAATGCAAAACTGAAAACAGGCAGACCCATCTAATTTTGTACTTAATTTCAGTCTTTCAGTATAACATCAGAAAGATCCATCTGAAATTACATACGCATTCTAGAATATATATGAATTCTAAAGCATATACCAGGTTTATCCCCACATTAATATTTTTTGAAAACAAAAGCATGCAAGTGAGTTTTTTAAATTGCAAAATGAAATCAAAAGTAAAGCTGCTTTCCCACCTCACCCCCCTTCCTTCCCCACATCCTTAATCCCTCCTTCCTTCCCTCTCTTCCACTCTTACTGACTTCTTGTATGGCCCTTTAGGAAATGTTTTTGTGTGTATGTTAGTATATCAGCATCAGCATCAACATTTGTTGCTTTTTAAAGCAGGTGTTTAAATTTATACAAGAAAAGAAAGCAGGAAAAACATGATAATTATACCAGAATATTCTAAGGTAGAAAATATGAATGTTTAGTTAATTTAGTAACACATTACAAAAATTCAAAAGTATTTTATATTAAAAAAACCACATTACGAAAATTCTAAGGTTTTAAATTGGAAGACATAGAATAAAATAAATATTTGAGACAATTTTAACAATGAAATGCCTTTAATTCTTTAATGTCACCTCTAGCTTCAGGCTGATGCAATCAACGCTTTTGGAGAATCACTACAAAAGAAACTTCTGGACATTGAAGGATTATATTCAAAAGTTCGATCTCGATATAGTTTCATACAGGCTCTTGTTAGACGTATCCGTGGCCTATTGAGGACATCAAGGAACTGAGAGCCCGTGCTTATGCTCTTCTATGAAAGAGATGAATTGGGGAGAACTGTCTCCTTTTTATAGGTTAGTTTCTTTCTAAATTATGACCAAAAATATTTTGCTATTTCTTTCTTTGTATATGGACATCTTTTCTGTAAACTTCTTTGCCTGGTTCCATCCTCACTAGTGAAAAATAAATACTTTTTAACAAACAAAACAAATGTATGGCTAATCTTTTGATCTTTTATCTAGAAAATAATCAGCATTATCAAGATTCTAACAAATAAACCAACAGTGGTGGTTTTCACCTAGAGATATTATTCTGAATGCCAAATTAAAGGCATAGCCTGAAAATTCTATTTTTTTCACTCTTTGTACCTACATTACACTATTGTAATATTCAGGGTTACTAACCTACAGCCATGCTCTTATAGTGTACTCAGTATTATGAAAATGTATTATAGAAACGTCTGAAAAAGTCAAGTTCTTTCCTAAAATTATTAAGCTTTTTCTTTTCTTTTCTGCATGTAAGTTGACAATACAGTTGTCCCTTGGTATCTAGGGGGGACTGGTTCCAGGGCTCCCACAGATACCAAAACCTATGTTTTATATGCATGTTCCTCATATAAAATGGCGTAGTGTTTGCATATAATATAGATACATCCTACTTTAAGTCATTTCCAGATTATTTATAATACCTCATACAATGTAAATTCTACATAAATAGTTGTTATACTATGTTTTAAAATTTGTATTATTTTTTACTGTTATATTGGGTTTTTCTCCCCCTGAATATTTGTGATCTGTGGTTGGTTAAATCTGCAGATGTTGAACCTGGGGATATGGAGAACTGACTCAACAATAATTTGCATTTATTCCTTAGAAATGAATGTGAAATTTCTTTAATTATCTGCCAATATTTCTCATGTAATTAATATGATGGTTATCCCTAGGACAAAACATTTACATAATCACCACTCTATTTCTTACCCAGTTGTTTTCATGTTTAAGTAACTACATCATCTGAAACTGCAAATTTCCATTGCCAGCCAGCAATTATTTCTGCCTAATACATAGGCGAGACTGCTGAGAGGAGAAAGTATTCACTTTCATGTAGTAACAGAATAAACACTATAATACTATAGAATAAAATTGATAGTTATTCTGTAGTATTATAGTTTTTTTTTTTTTTTTTGGAGACAGGGTCTCACTGTGTTTCCCAGGCTGGAGTGCAGTAGCATGATCTTGGCTCACTGCAACCTCCGCCTCCTGGGCTCAAGTGACTCTCCTGCCTCAGCCTCCCAATAGCTGGGATTACAGGCATGTACTACCATGCCCAGCTAATGTATTTTTAGTAGAGACGGGGTTTCACTATGTTAGCCAGGCTGATCTTGAATTCCTGATCTCAAGTTATCTGGCCGCCTCAGCCTCCCAAAGTGCTGGGATTACAGGTGTGAGCCATTGCACCTGGCCTTCAAGCATCATTTTAAAACAGCTTTGGCTTAGAGAAAGTTATGGTGTCAGGTTTAAAAAAAGAAAAACATAAAGGCTTTGTCAGTTACAAAAAATTACAATTAATTTTGTAATTAATTTCCTGCCCACCAGTTATAAACATTATCTTTAGCTGGAAAACATTGTTAGTAAATAGAAGTCCTGGATGTGAAAGAATAAATAAATGGATCCAAAATGTAGTCATAGTGCATATTGCTCCACTGGTCAGGTATGTGATTATCTCTATCTTCTGGAGCACAGGCATGAACTTAGAAATAATTAGCAAAGAGCCTGGGCATGAAATCAAAGCATTTTATAAACCTCTGAAGTATGAAGCCTTCTTAAGAGGCAAGACATACAGCTAAATTTGGAACTGAGAGTTTGGGAGTGAGGAGGTGGTTCTTGCTCGTGTTTTGTGTGAGTAAGAGCGAGTGAGTGTGTGTGTAGGCAGGGGACTCTGATTCTTGTCAGTGACTTCCTCAGACCCTTCTGCCCTGCCTCCTCTTCTGGCTGCTGCTGCAGTGGCTGCTCCCTGGGCTGTAGGAAATGAGTGATCATGATGACATCGAGGTGGAGAGTGACAAGAAACAACTGAGATTTCAATCTGCAGCTGACAAACGAGCCTATCATAATGCACTGGAATGAAATCATAGGGACCACATCAAAGACAACTTTCAGTTTGTGGGACTCAGCCCCGTCACTCTAAGGAAAGAAGGCATCCTGGGCCCAAATCCTAGACAAAGCCACAGAGTACATCCAGCATCTGCAAAGGGAAAACCACACGCCAGTGAGATATTGATGACCTCAGCGTCAGAATGCTCTTCTGAAGAAGCAAGTCCATGCACCGAAGGGGAGGTCAAGTGCCCAGCTGCAAGTCAACTGTTCCTCCTCAGACAGCATCCTCTGCAGCAATGCCAAGGGCAGCACGGCCTCTGCCTTTGATGGGGGCTCCGGCTCCAGCTCAGAGTTGGAGCCTGAAGAGCCCTGAAGTAGGAAGAAACTCCAGATGGAAGCCAGCTGAGTTACTCGGGGCAGGCCAGCAATTAACACTATCTCCATCATCCTCCTTTCTGTTTCCTCAGAACCATTTCAGAGACGATTTTTCTCTTTCTCCCTTAAAAATTAAAAAAAATATATTTTATGTAAAAACTCTTGGGGCCTGGTGCAGTGGCTCACACCTAATCCCAGCACGTTGGGAGGCTGAGGCGGGCAGATCACTTGAAGTCAAGAGTTCGAGCCCAGCCCGGCCAACATAATGAAACCCTGTCTCTACTAAAATTACAAAAATTAGCCTGGCCTCAATAACATTCAGGACATAGGCATAGGCAAGGACTTCATGACTAAAACACCAAAAGCATTGGCAACAAAAGCCAAAATAGATCAATGGGATCTAATTAAACTTAAGAGCTTCTGCACAGCAAAAGAAACAATCATTAGAGTGAACCAGCAACCAGCAGAATGGGAAAAAATTTTTGCAAATCTACCCATTTGACAAAGGGCTAATATCCATAATCTACAAAGAACTAAAGGAGATTTACAAGAAATAAACCCATTCAAAAGTGGGAGAAGGATATGAACAGACACTTTTCAAAAGAAGACATTTATGAGGCCAACAGACATGAAAAAATGCTCCTTATCACTGGTCATTAGAGAAATGCAAATCAAAACCACATTGAGATACTATTTCATGCCAGTTAGAATGGCAATCATTAAAAAATCTGGAGACAACAAATGCTGGAGAGGATGTGGAGAAATAGGAACACTTTTACACTTGTTAGTGGGAGTGTAAATTAGTTCAACCATTGTGGAAGACAGTGTGGCAATTCCTCAAGGATCTAGAAATAGAAATTCTATTTGACCCAGCAATTCCATTACTGGGTATATACCCAAAGTATTATAAATCATTCTATTATAAACACACATGCACACGTATGTTCATTGTGGCACTGTTTACAATAGCAAAGACCTGGAATCAACCCAAACGCCCACTGATGATAGACTGGGCAAAGAAAATATGGCACGTATACACCATGGAATACTATGCAGCCATAAAAAAGGATGAGTTCATATTCTTTGTTGGGACATGGATGAATCTGGAAACCATCATTGTCAGCAAACTGACACAAGAACAGAAAACCAAACACCGCATGTTCTCACTCATAGGTCGGTGTTGAACAATGAGAACACAGGCACAGCGAGGTGAACATCACACACTGCTGGTGTCTGTTGCGGGGTAGGGGGTTAGGGGAGGGACAGTGGGGGGTGGGGAAGTTGGGGAGGGATTACATTGGGAGAAATGCCTGATGTAGGTGATGGGGGTATAGAGGCAGCAAACCACGATGGCACCTGTGTATCTATGCAACAGTCCTGCAAGATCTGCACATGTACCCCAGAACTTAAAGTCGAATGAAAAAAAAAATCAGCTGGCCTGGTGGCGCACCTCTGTAATCCCGGCTACTCGGAAGGCTGAGGCAGGATAATTGCTTGAGCCCAGGATGTGGAAGTTGCGGTAAGCTAAGATAGCACCACTGCACTCCAGCCTGTGTGACAGAGCAAGACTCTGTCCCCCTCCCCCTACCCCCCAAGAAAGCTCTTGTCCTCCTTCCCCCATTTCCACTATGACTTTTTTTTTTAAACGTATTCCCTTCAGGAACTCCCTGTCCCCACCAGGATTTTTTGGACCAAAACACCCTAACTTGTTGGTAGCTTTTTCTGTGGAGGACAGATGGCCAGCTGGACCTCTGAGCACAGTATCCTGCTCACCTGACCAGCTCCTCCAGCCCTGCCAGGCACATACCTGGAGGACACCACCCCCACGCAGGCTGCCTCCTGGTCCACACGCGCTCGCCTCTGTTGAATAGATTTTGAGAATCTGTGAACTGCTCTACTTTAAGAAGATGACTGGTTTGGAGTAATCAAGATGTACACTTTCTCCTTTTTAAGGACTTCTAAATCTTTTTCTAAAAAGCTATTTATCGTTCCAGTTGAGTGACCAGATCCTTAAAGAATTTTGTTGTGTAAAAAGAAAGTGGATGTATTTGCAGCACAGAGCCTTTGGCGTGTTTCACTCCTCCTTCTCAGTCTTGTTTAAGCCTGCGGTGCCAGCATTACGGAGGGCCACATGACACTCGTGGTATGTCCTGGAGATGTCAGCAGCAAAGTGGCAGCCACCAGGGAGTGGTCCTTTGGAGTTGGGCAGGGAGGGCAATATTGAGTAGTGTAGAGATTTTGTATCGAGGTACAATGATGATGTTCTGATATTTACTTCCTGCTACTGAAATTTGAATCTGAGTGAACTGTCCCTATTTCTTGATAATACCAATATTGCAAAATGACAGATTCGTAATGATCAAATCTTCCTGTGTGTTTATGTCTAAGAAATATAGCTGATTTTGTATGTAAATACCAAGAGTGGTTTACCTGGTGCTAAACCCGTATCCCAGTGTGGGCCTTTCCCTGCCCTATTTCCCTTCCTGCAGCCCTGGTACCTGGTACCTGCCTTGATTGTGTGATCCAGCCCTGGTTCTGGCTGTGGTCAGCAGATCCCAGTGAAGGATTTTGTGTGTTTAGGCCTCATTTGTCTTTTTCCTGCTCCGTTCCTGGCATTTTGCTAATTTCTAGCGTATGTTCTGTAGTCGCTGTCTGGGTTTGATTCCATTCCACAGAAATAAAAAGTATGTCGTCGCTGTCTGGGTTTGATTCCATTCCACAGAAATAAAAAGTATGTTGTACATGCCGTTGGATAACATCTCAGACATCTAGGTTGCTTGATAAAGGTTTCCTAAGTTGTTTTTCAGGAATTTGGGGTCAGCTCCTGTCCAGTTTAAACCAGCTGGCACCACCAACCCCTCAACTGGGCCTGCGTGAAACCCTGATGGACAATGTTTTTGGCCTTCTGACATCAGAGGGCCGCCATCCGAGCTTCTTAAACACCCAATCTCTACCTTAGGTCCTCAACGCTGGTTACACAGCACAACTGCGGAGCTTTGAGAGCTACAAGCCTCGTTTCCTCCCCGCAAAGTCCCGCTGGGCATAGGTGGAGGATGTTGCAAAAGATCCCACGATTGAGCTGCGGATGAGACCCGCTGCCACGCGACCCGCTGCCCACGCGGTCCTTCTAGGCCAGGGAGTCCTAAGCTGGGCGGTATTATTAAAATCGTCCGCGTGCTGGGAGTAATACAGATTCCTGGGCCCCAGCCCAGGTTTACAGAGGGCGATGCTCAAGGCTGCCCAGCCAGGCTCGGGACTCGCTCTTTGCTGTCCCAGCGCGCACTCGCTGCCCAGCGGGTTTAGGCCGTGAGGCAGATGCGCTCCGCCAGGGCACATCGGGGCGCTGCGACGCTGCGAGTCGCTTCCGGGCGCTGCTGGAGCGGGGGAACGGGGCGGGGCGTGACCCGGAAGTCGACGGGGGGTTCCGCCCCCGCGCATGGGGAGGCAGGCTCGGACCGGCCCGGGGAGCTTCAGCCGCCCTTCGCACCCTCTTCGCCCTCCCCACCGACATCATGCTCCAGTTCCTGGTGAGTGGAGCTGCCGAAGAGCGGGTCACGCTATCTGTGGCGCGCCGCCTGGGACGCGCCTCGGACCCTTCTTCCCCCTCGAAGGCTGCCGACCCCGCTGACCCGGCCTGGCTCGGGGCCGGGCTTGGCGTGGATCCCGCGGTCCTTTCAGCCCCTGCTCGTGGTCGTCGCCTCTTTGGGCGGCCGTTCTCTTCCTGCCTCCCCAGAAAATCCCTTTGCCAGTATTTTTCAGCAGCCGTCCAAATCCCTGAAACTTCCAGGTGTCAGAGAGTGTGCGTTTCCAGAGCTACTTATTGTGTGCCGCGCCCCGCGCTCGTTGTGTAATCCTTGCATTAAAGCTTGTGTGGTCCTTGATGACTTTCCATAGTCCGCCCCGCTTTCTTCCTGCGCTCCTGTTCCATTATATAGTCGCAGATCCGTCTCTTATGTAGAGCCCTGCTAGTTGCCATCTCTGAGGAGGTAGGAGGGTCAGAAATAAACCATAAATTAGCCACCTCACGAAGTCCGAGAGGCTAAGTCCTCATCAGACCTTTCAGACGTGGAGGAGCGAGTTGGACACTGGTATACAAGTAATTTTTCCCCAGATGAGTAAGCATGAGTAAGCAGATTATTTCTTCTGGCTCCTTATTTGAGTTAAAAACTAGTTTTCAGGCGAAACTCAGTATATTTCAAAGATTGCCTGGTGAAGGTTCCAGGAGAACTTGCTCATCAAATTTTCAAGTTCAAGTTTTTTTTGCCAAGCTATTGTGCATTCAAAACTTGATGCTTTCAACCTCTAATTCTCATAAGACGCAGATATTTAGATGTTCAATAGCGATCTGGTGCTCTGGGAATGAGATGCTTTTCCAAATGCTGTATTTTTTTTTTTTTTTTAGTTTTTTATTTTTGAGACGGAGCCTTGCTCTGTTGCCCGGGCTGGAGTGATGGGGTGATCTCGCTGACTACAACCTCTGCGTCCTGAGTTCAAGCAATTCTCCTGCCTCAGCCTCTTGAGTAGCTGGGATTACAGGCACGTGCCACCACACCTGGCTAATTTTTGTATTTTTAGTAGAGAGGGGGTTTCACCGTGTTGGCTAGGCTGTTGTCAAACTCCTAACCTCAGATGACTCACCTGCCTTGGCCTCCCAAAGTGCTGGGCTTTCAGGCGTGAGCCATCATGCTCAAATGCTGTATCTTTATCAAAGAGATTAAAACACAAAACACACCCCTTCTGTCCTTTTGTGAAAGTTGGTAATGGATTGTTATCCAATTAGTCAAAAGAGTATCCTTAATCTGCCCAGTTAAGATAGGGCTGCTCCTTTGCCTCTAGGAGTTTCTCTAGTGTCCTAACTAGGTGTTAGTTTAGGAGTTTAGAATAGTGACAGTCATTTTCTTGTAGTAAACACTAGATTAAAAGCGGTATCACTTAGCTCCAGAGTGTAATTGAGCTGCCTACTATATCTGTTGCTCATTGATAAACTGAGAGGACATGATTCAATTACAATTAACTTTCTAAGTGGTTTTGCAGAATGAGTTTATTTGGTTTTGCTACAAACTTTTACTGTGTGTTATTTTTTTTCTTTTCTTTTTTTTTTTGAGGCAAGATTTCTCTTTGTTGTGGAGTGCGGCACAGTCATGGCTCACTGCAGCCTCTAATTCCTGGCCTCAGGCAATCTTCCCACCTCAGCCTCAGGAGTAGCTAGGACTACGGCCCGCACCACCACCCCCGGCTAATTTAAAAAATTTTTTTTTGTAGAGACAGGTGTCTAGGTCTCCCAAAGCGTTGGGATTACAGGCATGAGCCACTGTGTCTGGTCAGATTCTGATCTGAGAATTCAGAATTCTCAGCATTTATGGAGAGATGCTAAAGGCATCCATTACATTCCTAACTCAGAAGTGACTGGAACACTGATTTCTCTCACTCTCTGGTCTCCCACCTTTTTGCTTTTTTTGAGAGAAGTGGTTAGCATTACTTTTCACATTGATTTTGCCTCTGTCAGATGAGTCACTGACTCTGAAGTTGAGCAGGTATTTCTCTTTGCGTTCAGTCATTTCATCTATAAAACAAGGACCATCGTGTTCTAGTGTTTAAGAGGTTAGACTTCAGAGTCAGACTTCTCAGTTTGAACCCATCATTTTCAAGCTGTTACCACAGCGTGGGTGGGCTATTGACATTTTCTGCGCTTCCATTTCCACATCTGAAAATGCAAACCCACTTCAGGGTTTTGTTGTGAGGATTAAATATGAGTTAACACATTAAAGAGCTTAAAAACAGGGCAGCCAACAAGGATTCAGATAATGTTCAGTTTTTCTTTTGCAAGGTGTTCTTCGAACCCTGATTTAGTTTCTTCTCCGAAGTGGGGATTAGCTTCTCTCAGAAAGACGGGTGTTAGGAAAGGTTTGGAAGAGATGAAACAGCCACAAGGGAAGCATGTGCAGTCATCTCACATTTTGGAACCCTCTCAGGTGTTTCTCCTACAGCTGGCATTTTTGGAGCAGTCTGGAAACCACTGCACTTGCTTACATTGCTGATATCTTTCTTCCGTTGTTCATATTCCTCCTCGGATTAAAATAGGGGCCCATTGTCCCTATCTTGAAGAGACCTCGTTTCTGTGATTTCCCCCTTTTACTGCGGTTTTCCTTCTTTATTAAATTTTTTTTTTTTTAAATAGTAGAGATAGTGTCTCACTATATTGCCCAGGCTGGCCTTGAACTTCTTGGCTGAAGCAATTCTCCCACCTCAGCCTCCCAAAGTATTGGGAATATAGGCTTGAGCCACCCACCACTCCTAGCATTTTTTATTTTTTGAGACGGAGTTTCACTCTTGTTGTCCAGGCTGGAGTGCAATGGCACTATCTCGGCTCACCACAACCTCTACCTCCCGGCTTCAAGTGATCCACCTGCCACAGCCTCCCAAAGTGCTGGGATTACAAGCGTGAGCCACTGCACCCAGCCAACTTTTTTTTTTTTTTTTAATGGAATGCTTCAGAGATTTTCATGTCATCTTTGCGCAGGGGCCGTGCTAATGTCTGTATCATTCCAGTTTTAGTGTATGTGCTGTCAAAGTGAGCACCCCCCTTTCTTTTACCGCAGTAAAAGACAGCTCTTTGCAGATAGTTACCAACAGTACCTGAGGAAAGCTACTACTTCCTTAATTGTAAGGTTTAGTTAGAGTTATTTTAAGGATGCTTTCAGAGGGAAGCTAACATGATGACATTGCTGGGGGCTTTGTGCACACTGCCTATGATGCTGTTATTGTAATCTGTTGCTTCTTTTTTTTTTTGAGACAGAATCTCACTCTGTCATCCAGGCTGGGAGTGCAGTTGCACCATCTTGGCTCACCGCAACCTCTGCCTCCTGGGTTCAAGCGATTCTCCTGCCTCAGCCTCCTGAGTAGCTGGGATTACAGGAGTGTGTCACCACACCTAGCTAACTTTGATATTTTTAGTAGAGGTGGGGTTTCACCATGTTGGCCAGGCTGGTCTTGAACTCCTGACTTCAGGTGATCTGCCTGCCTTGGCTTCCCAAAGTGCTGGGATTATAGGTGTAAGCCACCATGCCCAGCCATCTGTTACTTTCCTTACCTCTTGATGCCCAAAGCACTCAGTGCTCTTAAATCACTTTGTCTTTAATCT
Organism: Cebus imitator; assembly: GCF_001604975.1. Taxonomy (NCBI): domain Eukaryota; kingdom Metazoa; phylum Chordata; class Mammalia; order Primates; family Cebidae; genus Cebus; species Cebus imitator. The sequence goes on along the minus strand of NW_016107392.1, from coordinate 365,916 downwards.
CTCCTCCATGGCCTTTACGACTCCATATCTCAGTACTCTGGGCCTCTCAAGTGATTCCCCTGTCTTGGTCTCCCAAAGTGTGGAATTACAGGCGTGAGCCACTGCACCCAGCTTATAATTACTTTTACAAAGGAACTTAGATAGAGGAAAGTGAGCTCTAGCTGCTGCAAGGGCTGAGGGGATCATATCTGGGTGTACCAGTTGGGAAGCTGCTCTATCTCATCTTTCCTGTTTTTACTGGCTGCTTCTCCTTGCTCTTGGTTTCCGTATATTGCTCAAGACTCAGTCCTTGACCCTCTGCTCTTCTCTCCAAAATCCCCTTAAGGAGTGTGTTCCTTGTCATGCCATCCCCTTTTACCTCTTTGCAGACAGCTACCAACACTACCTGAGTCCTTTTCTCTGAGTTCTAGTTTCATGGTATCAGCTGCCAGCTGAATATTTTTGTCTTATCCTGGACTCATCACCTCTTCCCTCTCTTCCCCTCTTCCCCCGTTCCCGACCTTACCTACCTTCTTTGTTCCCCTCCCTAAGTCTCTCAAATTTGAAATGTTGACATAATCTTTAATTTTTTTCTCTCCTTTACTTTCCGTGTTATTTACCTGTCATGTGCCAGGCACATATTTTACCTACTATGTAATCTTGAACAAATTAGTTAACTGCACTTTGCCTCAGTTTCCTGAACATAAATTGGGCAATAATAGTACCTGTCTTACAACATTGGGAAGAACATGAGTTTACTCATGAAAAGAGAATGCACTTTGCTAGGACGAGGTGGGCAGATCACTTGAGGCCAGGAGTTTGAGACCAGCTTGGCCAACATGGCGAAACCCTGTCTCTACTAAAAATACAAAAATTAGCCTGGCAGGTAGCGGGTGCGTGTAATCCCAGCTCCTGGGGGGGTTGAGATAGGAGAATCGCATGAACCTGGGAGACGGAGGTTGCAGTGAGTCAAGATTGCGCTATTGCACTCCAGCCTATATGACAGCCTGTATCTCAAAAAAAAAAAAAAAAAAAAAAAAAAAAAAAAAAAAAAAAAAAAAAAAAAAAAAAAAAAAAAAAAAAAAAAAAAAAAAAAAGGAGAGAGAATGCATATAATAAACTCTCAGTAAATGTTAGCTATCGTTTTAAGCCGTTCAGTCTTTACTGCTCACCTGATGAAGAGTTCGCTCCATATGTTCCCACTGCCAGCTTTGTCGAGCAGGTCCTTTTCATTCCACTCTTGGACTGCCTACACTAGCTGGCTGGTGTAGAATTGTAGGTTTTGAGTTGGAAGGGTTATATTTTGGGTTCTGTAGTCCAGCTAACGTGCCCGTGCTTCAGTCTCCACTTCTTAGGGGCATCCTGTTTGTATCTGGTCACCTCATTACAACAGGCTCATTATTTCCTCTGTTAACCTCTTTCATTTTGGTCAGTGCTTCCTCACCTGGTTCTGCTTCTCAGTGTTAAAGAGCAATTCTAATTTAAATGAGAAGCTTTTATGCATTCGCAGAGCATTCTATCTTGGCACTTCTCTCACTCCCCCTCCTGTCTGGTCTTTAGGCTAAACTTTTCTGCTTCTTCCATTCTTCACGATTTCAAGTTTGTGCTGGTTACAGTTCTCTAAATATTCTAGCTTTTGAATCCTCTCTAAAACATGGCACCCTATAGTCTGATAAGCCATAGAGAAGCAGGGCTGTTGCCTCTACATGTTTCTCTTGCCAACCTTGGCTCTGTCCTCTCTTGTAGCTGCCAGAGTAATCATCCCATATTAATTACCTTATCCACATGCTTAGAAACTGCCGATGGCCTCTGCCTCCTGCCACATCAAATAATAAATAACCACTTGTACTTTCAAGGTTTGGTAATCTAGTCCTCTGTTTTAGATTGGCTCAGCGAATCTTACTGATCTGTAACCAACCTGTGAACCATCTTGTGTTAATACCATCCCACACGGTTTTCTTTTTTTCTCTTTTCCCCTTTTCTTCTGAGACAGAGTTTCGCTCTTGTTGCCCAGGCTGGAGTACAATGTCACGATCTCGGCTCACTACAACCTCCGCCTCCTGGGTTCAAGCGATTCTCCTGCCTCGGCCTCCCAAGTAGCTAGGGTTACAGGCGTGTGCCACCACACCTGGCTAATTTTGTATTTTTTTTTTTTTTTTTAGTAGAGATGGGGTTTCACCATTTTGGTCAGGCTGGACTTGAACTCCTGACCTCAAGTGATCCACCCTCCTCGGCCTTCCAAAGTGCTGGGATTACAGGCATGAGCCACCGCACCCGACTGGTTTTCCCTTTGTCCTTTTTGCCTTTCTAATTACTCTTCATGGTCCCACTCTCATCTTTTCCCATGAGGCCCTCCTGATGACTTATGCTCCTGAAACCTTTACACTGTTATCTTTGTTTTGTTTTGTTTTGTTTTGTTTTTGAGACAGAGTCTTGCTCTGTCACCAAGGCTGGAATGCTGTGGTGTAATCTTGGCTCACTGTGACCTCTGCCTCCCAGGTTCAAGTAATTCTTGTGCCTTAGCCTCCCAAGTAGCTGGGATTATAGATGTGTGCCCCCATGCCCAGCTAATTTTTGTATTTTTAGTGGAGACAGGGTTTTGCCACGTTGGCCAGGCTGGTTTCGAACTCCTGGCCTCATGTGATCCGCCCACCACTGCCTGCCTCCTACAGTTCCGGGATTACAGGTGTGAACCGCCATGCCTGGCCTTACACTGTTACACTATTATGTTCCATTTCCTCATTTATTTAGGTCTCACATGTCTTTTCATTAGCTTCTGAATAATTACCTTGCACCTTGTTTGTTATGTTTATTTCTAGGTATGTTTTAGTTTTGTGTTGTTGTGAGTGGTGGTCTTTTTAATTTTCAAATTAGTTCTTGCTGATGTATGGAAATGCAAATAATTTTGGTATATTGATTTGTATCCAACAACCTTGTCTACCTCTTAGCTCTAGTCGTTTGTCTATAGATTAACTTGGAAGTGAACCAGTGAAGGTAACAACGACAGTTTTGTATCCCTTTCCAATTTTTATTACTCATACTTGTCTGTCCTTTCTTCCTTTCATTGTGTAAGCTAGGACTTCCAGCAGAAGTGACAAGAGTGGACACCTAGTTTTGTTTCTGCTTTTAGTAGAAATTTAAAGTTTTAGTATGATATTTGTGATTTTTTTTAACTAGGAAAATTCCTTCTAATTTCTAGTTTAAGAGTTTTCATTGTGATTGGCTATTGAATTTTTCTTTCTTTTTTTTTTTTTTGTGACTAGGTTTTTTTTTTTTTTTCTTTATTTTTTTTATTTTTTTTTTTTTTTTTTTTGAGACAAGGTCTCACTCTCACCCAGGCTGGAGTTCAGTAGTGCAATCATGGCTCACTGCAGCATTAACCTCCTGGACTCAAGCTATCCTCCCACCTCAGCCTCCTGAGTACAGGTGCACGCCACCAGGACTGGCTAATTTAAAAAATATTTTGTAGGGGGAGTCTCACTAAGTTACATAGGCTGGTCTCAAACGCTGGGTTCAAGCAATCCTCCTGCCTTGGCCTCCCAAAGTGCTGAAATTACAGGCATGAGCCACCATGCCTGGCCAGCTGTTGAATTTTATCATGGTGTTTCTCCATCGGTTGATGATGTGATTTTTCTCCTTTAATATGTTAGTATAAATTTTGTTAGTAGATTTCTAATACAAAGTACTTAAACTCTGTGGTCCGTTTGAGACCATCAACATGGTCATGAGCTGTGGCGTAGTCACTGTACCTTCATGTATTTTAGTTTTGGCTTTCTAGACTAGGTCATAAATTCCATGGGAAGAAGTACTATACCCTGTACTTGCATACCAAGTACATGGGTTAGTTTTGGGGTCACTTAGTCAATACTTGGTGATTGATTTCATTTATTTAATTTTAGGTCTTCCTTTTTTGCCTCATTACTACTCTCAGTCATAAAATTGAATATTTGAATCAGTTACTCTGAGAACGGGCAAACCGGCTCCACCTGTGCATCTCTTCCAGAGTGTTTACGGGCTGACTTTTCATGAATGTCCCTATTTAGACTGGCTCAAAGTAGTAACAGCTTTTTCTCCCCCTTTCTTTATTTTCCAAGGAATCTTATTGAATGTAAAACCTAGCTTACCTCTTAAAAATGTGCTTTCTCTGTGGTTGTAGTAGAAGAGATGTAGGCTGTATCGCCAGCAGATTTTATTTTAATGTATAGTATGTAGGTTTTATTATTTGAAGCAATTGTTAAACACATTTGATAATGTTTCCACACCAAGTTTAAACACTAAGACACAAAAATAGAGATTTTTCTTTTCCGTCTCCTTGGAATGGAGAGGGCTTTTGACTGCTTCTCTACCTGAGTCTCAAATTAAGAAATAAAATGATCAATTTTTGTTTTTTTTGGTCAGTGTGTTGATTTAAATGGAATCATATGTGGTCTTTTCTAACTGCCTTTTATAACATTTTCAAGGTTCATCCATGTTGTAGTATGAATCAGTACTTCATTTTATGACTGAGTAAATATTACATTGTATGGATATAACACATTTTGTTAATTATTTCACCAGTTGGTGGACATTCAAGATGTTTCTACTTTTGGCTATGATGAGTAATCTGGCTAGGAATATTTGTTTACAGGTTTTTGTGTGGGTATGTATTTGTTTTTTCTTTTCTTTTTTTTTTTAAGGATGGGGTTTTACCATGATGACCAGGCTGGTCTTGAACTCCTGACCTCAGGTGATCCACCCACCTCGGCCTCCCAAACTGCTAGGATTACAGGCATGAACCACTGCGCCCGGCCCATGGATATGCATTTCAGTTCTCTTGGGTATATACCCTAAAGTAGGATTGCTGCATCGTATGGTAACTTTATGCTCAACATTTTGAAGAACTGTTGGACTCTTTTCCAGAGTGGCTGTACCATTTTACATTTTCACCAGTAATGTATGACAGTTTCAATTTCCCCATATCCTCATCAACATTTGTTGTTGCTGTTATTGTTTTTGTTTAAGCAATTCTAGTGGGTGTGACATAGTTCCTCATTGTGGTTTCGATTTGCATTTCCTCAGTTACTAATGATGTTGAGCATCTTTTCATGTGCTTGTTGACTATTTGTATCTTTGGAGAAATCCTTTCACATCATTTGCCCATTTTTATTTTATTATTTATTTCTTTTTGAGATGGAGTCTTGGTCTGTTGCCCAGGCTGGAGTGCAGTGGTGCAATGTCGGCTCACTGCAACCTCCACTTCCTGAGTTTAAGCAGGTGCCCACCACCATGCCTGGCTAATTTTTGTATTTTTAGTAGAGATGGGGTTTCACCAAGTTGGCCAGGCTGGTCTTGAACTCCTGACTGCAGGTGATCCACCCACCTTAGCCTCCCAAAATGCTGGGATCGTAGGTGTGAACCACTGTGCCTGGCCAATTTGCCCATTTTTAAATTGAGTTATTTATTTTTTGTCATTCAGTTGTAAGAATTATTTGTATATTCTGGATACAGGTCTCTTATCAGATATATATTTGAAAATATTTTATCCAATTCTGTGTGTTATCTTTTCACTTTCTTCATGGTATTCTCTGAAACATAGACATTTTTAATTTTGATGAAGTCCAATTATTATTATTATTTTTTGGTTACTTGTACTTTTGGTGTCATATGTAAGAAAACTAATTGCCCAGCCCCACTCATGAAGGTTTACACCTGTGATTTCTTTGAAGAGTTTTATAGCTTTAGCTCTTACATGTAGATCTTTAATCCATTTTGAGTTCATTTTTGTATATAGTGTGAGGTAGGGGTTCAACTTTATTCTTTGCATGTGGATATCCCATTGTCCCAGCACCATTTCTTGAAAAGATTATTCCCAGCACCATTTCTTGAAAAAACTATTCTAACTATATTGAACATCTTGGCACTCTTGCTCTTGTTGAAAATCACTTGACCATAAGCCTTTACAGTTTATTCCTGGACTCTCCACTCTATTCCATTGATCTTCATTGATCAGTAGAAACAATTCACTCATGTTTGCTTGCTCTCTCCTATGCCACCACAGTAATCGACTCTTCTTTAATAGGTACTGGGTTTTCTTAAAAAGAAAAAAATTACTTTTTTTTTATTCCTACATCTTTTCATCATCTAATAGATCCTTGCTTCCTTAGCCTTTTCTGAGTATAGCTGCCAGGAGAATGCTCGTAAGGCAGTGCTTTCATCATGTTGCTGTGGGCAAAGAGTAGTCAGTGGCTCCCTACCATAATTGCATATGAAGGAAACTCCCCTGCCTCTGTCACCCAGGCTGGAGTGCAGTGGCATGATCTCAGCTTACTGTAAAGTCTACCTCCTGGGCTCAAGCGATCCTCCCACCTTAGCCTCCTGAGTAGCTGGTACTATAGGTGTATGCCACCGCAAAGTGCTGGGATTACAAATGTAGCCATTGTGCCTGGCTGCCTTGCCTGCTTTTTGAAGCACATCAGTTAGTCCTGCCTGACTCTCCATACTTAATTCTCTCCATTCTTTAACTCACATTCTCTTTTCCAGTCAGGCCTGTTTCTTTTATTCCAGTTATCGCATCTTCATTCCCATCTTGTGCCTTGATTTCCACATTCAGTTTTCTTTGCTTTTTTTTTTTTTTTTTTTTTTTTTTTTTTTTTTTTTTTTTTTTTGCCAGTTGTATTAGTCCATTTTCACACTGCTGATAAAGACATACTCAAGACTGGGTAATTTATACAGGAAAAAAGGGTTTAATAGACTTATAGTTCCACATGGATGAGGAGGCTTCACAATCATGGCAAGGAGGAGCAAGTCACATCTTAAATGGATGGTGGGAGGCAGAGAGAGAGCTTGTGCTAGGGAACTCCTCTTTATAAAACCATCAAATCTCATGAAACTTATTCACTATCACAAGAACAGCATGGGGAAGACCTGTCCCTCCGAATCAATTATATCCCACTGGGTCCCTCTGATAACACGTGTGAATTCAAGATGAGATTTGGGTGGGGACACAGCCAAACCATATCACCAGTTTAAATGTAAACACTTAGCATTTTAGAGGCTTTAATATCAACCTGAGGTACATATCTTTCAAGTATGATTTCTTAAAAGAATCACTTCTGCATCATCCATTTTGCCACTTAATGGATGGCCTAGTTCTGATTTTTGGAGCGTCTGCGTCTAACATTGAAAATCCTGTGCAGGGTCCTGCCTTCTGTTATATAGCTATTTTACCTACCATTTCTTCCTATTTATCATTTAAGTTCTCTAAGGGCAGAGATCATTTTAATCCTCTCATGGGGCTAAATATGAAGCTGATTTTTAGTGTCTAAAGGTCTGCAGTCCCTTAATCAGAATCTTTGGGGGTCAGATGTGTTTGGGAAATCAGATTTCTTTTAGATTTTGGAAAAGCAATAAGCTGCATCATGTACCTTGGTACTTAACACCCCCAGCAACATCTGGAATAGCACTTTGTAATCAAATGTACTAATTTTTTGCTGTGAGACATATTTTCCAGTGGGGGTCTAAGGCAGGATCTTGTATTTAAATATTTCTATTTCTATAGCAAAAAATGATTATTCTCACTAAAGTGTGATAAAGGCTATAGTCTCCTGTTAGTTCAGGTCAGGTATGCTCTTGCTACCAAATGAGTTATGATGAAATGTAGTTTGGGTTGAGTTGGGTTTCGGAATTGTGGATAATGGATTGTGAAGCTTCACTGATTCTTAGCGTACTCTGTTTATAGAGCTGAAAATGTGATTCTTCTGTTGTGTACTGCTCTGTGCCAGTCTAGAGTTCTCTTTTGGGGCTCTTAGCTCTAGCATCTTCTTCCCATTTATTTTTCCTGTACACCACTTTCCTCATGTCAGTCCTTTGTTCCCAAAGTTGCAGTGTTTTACCATTAGCTGTCCCCAATGTGCCTGAGAAAAGAAGCTACTTTTTCATACCGTTAAAGTCCCAAAGTTATTGCAGAGAAGGTGTGATAGCAGTGTACTTAGTGTTGATCTTGGGAAGAAAGCATTGCAATTCTTAAACCATAGTCTTCTCTGCAGGGAATACTAAGGGGTGACCATGTGATGTGGGGGAAGCAGGACATTGTGATGGCATTCAGCTTACAGAGTTACTGATGAGGTTTCCAGGTCTTGGCCTGGAAGAAGTTAGGCATTCTTGGCCTGCAAAGAGGTTTCAGACTCATCCAAGACCTCCTATAATCTGATTCCAGTCTAACCCCTCAGACTGAGTCACTGTTCCTTAGATTTAAGTTTTATTTTTTTGTTTAAACTTGCCTATTGACCATCCCATGAGCAACATACTCTATGCACTTTTCTGGCTTCATACGTATTTCCCAACATTTCTTTTAGTGATATTTTTCTTGTATATTTAATCTTACAATACCCCATTGGAAGATTTGGTAGTATTCTGAAACTGGAATTGGATATGACTTGTTTACAGGCTCATAGTTTTTGTTTTGTGGTGTGTTTTAAAATAATCACGAGTTTTTCGTGCCCTGATGCCTGGCAAAGTTGCCAAAATGAAGCCACATTAGATATGCCACATTTATTTAGAGACATGTATGGTAAGAACTAGGGATCTTAGAATGTTGGAGCTGGACATTACTTTGTTAGTATAGTGTTTTATAAATCAAGAAGCTCAAATCAGCAAAGTTCCAGAGAGGTAAAGTGTCTTGCTTTAGATACACCACTTAATAGTGGTGGAACCAGAACTCAATTATTTTTCTTGAAAGTTTTAAAATCCCATGTTTTTTCTTTTTGGTGTTAGAGCTAATACTTTCATTTGATTTTTTTTCCTCTTAAGTAAATAATGCTCATGAATTCGGAAAACCTCTTCCTACCTGGTTTCGACCCATAGGAGAAAAAAATTATTCTGCTTCAAGGTGCCACATTAGTAAAAGTAGGATTTTATAGGCCATATCTGATTAATCAAATGATCAGAATAGTCTATGAGTAGCTTTTATTTTATTTTCCCCTGGGACGGAGTCTTGCTCTGTGACCCAGGCTGGAGTGCAGTGGTGCGATCTTGGCTTACTGCAACTTCCGCCTCCTAAGTTCAAGCAATTCTCCTGCCTCAGCCTCCCGAATAGCTGGGATTACAGGCGCTCCCCCCAACCATACCTGGCTAATTTTTGTATTTTTAGCAGAGACAGGGTTTCCCCATTTTGGCCAGGCTGGTCTCGAACTCCTGACCTTGTGATCCACCAGCCTTGGCCTCCCAAAGTGCTGGGATTACAGACGTGAGCCACCATGCCCAGTTGTTTTGTGTTTCTTATTGCTAACAACAAACCAATTTAAATTATGCTATTAGTGTTTCAAGCTTAGTAAGTTTAAAGCATACTAAGGACCCAGCTGCATTCTGTTCCCCTATGTGTGTCTCCAACTTGAAGATAAGGTTAACCATGCCATGTGTGATTGATGGTGTTAAGTGCCGCACTTAATTTTTTTTTTTTAAACCTCTCTGTTGCTTATTGATTGAATAAAAGCAATGCTGATTAAAGAAAATGATGAAAAAAATAGATGCTAGTCTGAATTTATAAAATGAGAAATTAAGCTCCAGATGGAGGCTCTTAATTACCAGGGGAAAACAGGGAATTATCATCATTAAAACTCAAAGCTGAGGAGCCTTGGCCCTTTTGAGTATATCTAAATTTTCATGAACCAATTTTTGTTTAGGAAAACAGTCACCAATTGGGATAAATATTTAAAGTTTTCTAAAAATGGTGCCTCTCTCTTGTCACTGAGTTAGGGCTGTGTTTCCCACCGACCTTAAATGTCCTGCCTGTCAGACTGTACCCGTGGCAGAGTGCTAAGCCATATGTGCTCTCAGTGGTGTGTCAGCATTTTCTCTTCATCTCTGTCATCACATATTTTAGTTTTTGAGTTTGAAGCTAATGTAGATTGTCCTGTGCTCCTCGTTGGGAATGACCTTGGACAAGTCCCTTTCCATCCTGGGCAAGTCCCTCTTTTGAACTATGAAGAGCTTGTAAACTGTGTGAGTCCCTTCATTTTCTAAGATCCTGTGAATTGACTGAATATTTATTTATTTATTTATTTAGAGACGGAGTCTCGCTCTGTCTCCCAGGCTGGAGTTCAGTGGCACGGTCTCAGCTCACTGCAACGCCCGCCTCCTGGTTTCAAGCGATTCTCCTGCCTCAGCCTCCCGAGTAGCTGGGGTTACAGGTGTGAGCCACCACTCCCAGCTAATTTTTGTTTCACCATGTTGGCCAGGCTGATCTCAAACTCCTGACCTCAACTGATCGACCACTTTGGCCGCCCAAAGTGCTGGGATTATAGGTGTGAGCCTCCGTGCGCGGCCCCCACTGAATACTTTAAAAACCAAGTAATTTTTATTTGATGTAAAAAGAAATAACAATATCCATAACCAAAAAAGGGCAAAAGAATTGCAGCATTCAACAAGAAAAATCTGAATTTCAGCTTGAGTTTCCAGAACTTGTAGTCAAGTATTTATGTGGGTTGTGCGGGGATAAGAGAATTCAGGGTAGATTTATACAGTGTTACCTTTTATTCTTTTTTGTTGTTTTATTTTCCTTCTTATGTTTGATTGGTGTCACCATTTATTTTTTTGTATGCTCGTTAGCCACTTGAGAGGGCAACTCTGTGTTTGTAGAAGAAAAATGTGAATCTCATGTTGTACACAGTCCTATACTGGACACCAAGGTCTTCTAACTGTCCTAAGCTTCTTAGGAAGATACTGTCTATGTGTTTTAGTTTGGAATCAGACTGGCACAGGACTCGATATGCACTGTAACTCTTCCTGTTCTATTTTTCAGCTTGGATTTACTTTGGGCAACGTGGTTGGAATGTATCTGGCTCAGAACTATGACGTAAGTGGCCATGTCTATGACCTCCCTGATTCCATGTAACTGTTTTAGAGTGACTCTTCTTTGTTTGAGGTAAGGTGTGCCTTCTAGCATAAATGAAGTCCATAGGGCTGAGGAAAATTCCTGAATGTTGTAGAGTGGTTTGCCATTGTTTGAAAAAGTAATCCAACTCATGAACCATCTGTCTTCTGTGTCACCACAAGAGGGCAAAATCCCTTCGGTGTAGCTGGCCTCATGATGATCCTCAGCTGTGGCTTAGTAGCCCAGAGTAATATTAAGTTGGGCTCTTAAAATTTTTTTTGGAATCATGTGATAAGTGAGAATTTAAAGATTAATTGGATAATCTTTTCAGCCCCACTACCCAGTAGTAGAGATGACTTAGAATTTTGGAGATACATATGGGTAGGAGGACTAAAAAATGTAGATCTATGTTCCATCTCAAAAATTCTAAGTGTAGTACATTTGAGGACGGAGTTTTGTGAAGTTGTGTTAACCTTACTTTATAGAGGGTGATGTTGAAAACCAGGTGGTGCAGCTGCCTATGAATGGGGATCCTGGACAGGTGTTTGAAAAAGACAAGCAAGGGAAACGTGATATTAACTTGATTTATTTTGTAGTAAAGCTTTTAGTATGACCAAAGGGAATTCCTTTTGTCAACCTTCTTTTGAGTCATCTGGTTTTCTAGGCAGGGGCTTTATTATGTCACATTTATTGTTTATATGTACAACCTTTACTTGGCACCAGATCGAGCAGTTAAGTGGGTATACAAAAGTAGAAGTGGCTTTCAGAGAAGAAGCATGCTTATCTGACAACTTCTGATATCTCTCATATGCAATTATGAAGCCAAGAAATACCACTATTGGTGGGGTGCAGTGGCTCATGCCAGTAATCCTAGCACTTTGGGAGGCTGAGGGGGGCGGATTGCCTGAGCTCAGGAGTTTGAGACCAGCCTGGGCAACATGGCGAAAGCCCATCTTTACAAAAAATACAAAAATTAGCCAGGTGTTGTGGCATGTCTGTGGTCCCAGTTGCTTGTGGGACTGAGGCAGGAAGGATTGCTTGAGCTCTGGAGGTCAAGGCTGCAGTGAGCTGTGTTTGCACCATTGCACTCCAGCCTGAGTGACAGCGTGAGACCCTGTCTGAAAAAAAAAAAAAAAAACGCAAAAAGAAATGACCACTATTTAGCAGATCTCTTTCAGAGGAAGGTAAAAGCTTGTAAAATCATTTGTCTTTGGAGGAAGAGAAGTAAAAGAATATTGATTAGGTAGATGCAAAATTGTAATAATCTTTTTTCTCTTTAAAGATACCAAACCTGGCTAAAAAACTTGAAGAAATTAAAAAGGACTTGGATGCCAAGAAGAAACCCCCTAGTTCATGAGGCTGCCTCCAGCACTGCCTTCGGGATACACTGATGCTACTGCTCTTGAGGGCCTCCTTTACCATCTGAACCAAAAGCCTTTGTTTTCATCTTCAGCCTCAGTGTTCCTCTTCTTTGCTAGACCCTGTGTTTTTTGCAAGCAAAATGGGGCCCCAATTTGAGAACTACCCTAAATTTCCAACATACCCACCTCTTCCCGTATTCCCTTTCCAACTGCATGGGAGGTCCTAAGACTGGAATTATGGTGCTAGATTAGTAAACATGACATTTAATGAGTAGTGTCTTCTTTATTGTTTGCTATTTTTATTACCTTTTGTCAAGAGAAAAACTGATGAGTTTTGTGTAGCTGGTCAGATACAAATAATAGTGACTTCACAGTTTAGCAGTTATAATGGGTACTTGTTAAACGTTTGATACAAAATTATGTTGCTACAAAGTAATTAAAATTAATATCTTAGAGCTAGTTTCTGGTGAATTATTCATTTATTTTGTACTGTTAGGCAGCTCCATAGTTGCTAATTTAACCAATAAATCAATTTGCTATTCAGTAACTAAGAAACAATTCTGAGAATCCTGTCAGAAATTGGGGAATGAAAAAATATGCAAAATAATGGTCTTTGTCCCAGTAGAGTTCAGCCTGTTTAGTGTGCATGTTTTTCCTTAATGATGTATTTGATCTGACTTTTTTCCTTCTCAAAAGGATCATACTTGGGATTACAGGTATATGTGATATTATATGATGGATAAGTGAAAAGTTATTAAAGGAGATTTTATACCTTTTCACATTAAAAAAGGTATTTATATTATTACTTTGTAGTGATTCTCTTAAGAAAAAATGTAGCCCAAATGTATAGTAAAATCAGTGGCTCAAGAATTTGTGCTTCTCATTGTAATTGATGCTTTGTTTTTTCCTGCAATCAGAATTTCCCTGTATTTGTCAAATGTATAATCAGCTCTTATATTTTTTAAATTAAAAAACTTTTAAATAATCAATTTTTCCCAGGGGACAAGATACAAAAGTAATTTCATATGAAGGGCCTCTCCCACCCCTGTTCTCTGGCTCCTGGCTCCTCTTTGGCAAGTTACTGTTACCACTTTGCCTTATTGAGAAAGAGTCTGTGCCTAAACAAACACGTGTAACACAAATAGTAGCTATACATGTAGGTCTGCTCCTTGCCTTTTTTTTTTTAAATGGAGTGAATTCTATATTAGCATGTAAGTAGCAAGGAACCTCATTCTTTTTTTGGCTGCATACGATTCTTTTGAATAGATATAACAATTGATTTTCTTAGGTGGTTCTTTTGCTATTACAGTGATAACCTCAATCCTAATGTTATTAGACATACTGATTCTGGGTATAGCTATAAGATAAAGTCCTGAAAGTATTATTTACACCAAATATAGATAAGTACCCATTTCACTAGGTGTTTTTTTTCAGAGGGCTTCTTGAGCAGCTTCACTAATAATGCCATTTTTGAAGACATGGCAGGTTCAGCATCAGTAAACTGGAAGAATTATTTAAAGCATCTTTTTTTCAGACAGCGATGACACCGATTCTGTATGTGTTAAGGTGATTCTGCTTCCTTGAAAACTTGAATCTCTCCTACATGGAAGTAAGCTTTATTCCTGTCAAGATTGTCCTTATATGTGAGACAGATTAGGATTAAATTATTGTTTGACTTTTCCCTAGCAGTGTGATCACAGGCAAGTGACCATTCTTTTTTTTTTTTTTTTTGAACTTTTTTTTTTGATACAGAGTCTCACTCTGTTGCCCAGGCTGGAGTGCAGTGGCCCAGTCTCAGTTCACTGCAACCACTGCCTCCTGGGTTCAAGTGATTCTTGTGCCACAGCCCCCCAGGTAGATTGGATTACAGGTGTTCACCACCACGCCTGGCTAATTTTTGTATTTTTAGTAGAACTGAGGTTTCACTATGTTGGCCAAGCTGGTCTTGAACTCCTGGCCTCAAGTGATCTGCTCACTTCAGCCTCCTAAAGTGCTGGGATTATAGGCATGAGCCACTGTGCCTGGCTTTTTTAAACTTTTATTTTAGATTCATTTAATAGGTAAATTGCGCGTCACAGGGGTTTGTAGCTTATTATTTCAGAAACATTTGCATTATTTGTAGATGTGGACGTAAATACCTCATGGAGTTTTCATGAGAAATAATTGAGATAACGTATGTAATGTTGCACAGTGCTTTGCAGACTAATAAATAGTAGCTATTAGTACAAACTTGTTGCTTTTTGGCTAGTTTGAATCAGCTTATGAACCACACAAAACATTTGTCATTATTCTGTGATCACTGTTTTTGATACTGATGAAAATTTACAGTATCCACCTGGATCATACCATCTGGCTCACAAGGTGTGATCTTGAATTGTTAGCAGAATGAACTAGAGCCTCAAAGGATGAAGATTACCTTGTGGTAATTAAAAAGGAGCTTAGAAAGCTGTTTCCCAAGAGGGATTCCTTGTTACCAACTATGATAGCATTACTATGGCGTGTGTGGTTTCCCAGAGTGACTGCTTTGGGGTTGGAGGTCACTTAGCTGTTAGAAGGTTAGGTCCCTTTATATTATATCTTGTAAACAAGGCTTATTTGTACTTAGAGCGTCCCTTAGGGGTAACACTTAACCTTGCGGAGGGGATCATTTCTACCAGTGGGAGCCATCTAGCAGATCAGTTCTTAAGTTCAGCTTCACCATGTAAACGGCTACACGGTACACACAGGCTGACTTAACATTCACCATTCAGATCCCCTCTCCTAGTTTTATGTTCTTGGCAGCAGCGAAAAGGACCTCAAGCTCTCAGGCAAGATGATCTTCCCTGAGATATATGTTGGACGAACCCAGAACCATCATAGATTTGAGGGTGTAGTTGAAAATCCCTACTGTGAATGGGGTTTGTGGTACTGAAAGTTACCCCTTCCCTGTGATTTTTGTAGGAACCCTTGCCACACAGATCAGTGGGGTGGTGGGAAGAAGCACCACAAGACATGCCTTTTTTTTTCTTTGAAAAATGTTTGAAAGCTCCTACTAAAACGGTTAGGAAAACTTCTGTGACATTTGACCATAAAATGAGAGTTGCTCAAAATACTAGTGCAGATTACTCTGATGTGTGAAATACAAGACTTCAGGATCAGTGCTGAAGACTTCAGGAAACTTAATAAATACATTGAACTTGAAAAGTTTATCCCTAAACTGTAATCCTCACAAACAAAACAAAAACAAAGCAAGAGAAAAAAACATTTTAAAAATTGTGAAACAGGCTGAATTTTATAAATTGAAGTTACCAAAATTACATCTTTAGACCTTTCTTCTGATTTGGTATTTTATGTTATTAAGCAGTTACCTGGTTCTGATTTAAAGGAGTAATTTTATTATTTCTCTTTTTCTACTCATTTACTCAATGACTTTGTGTGACTATAGAGAAAAGTAGGCTGTGTGGTTTTTCTGGTTGTCTATACATGTTGGCTCATAGAGCATATGTACACATGTGTAATGTTTTCATTTCCACTAAGCTGTTTGCTCCCTAGATACTATGCTAGTGTTTGTTTTTCTGCTGAGGTCTCCCATGTTTTTACTGCCTTTTCTGAGTTATTCCTCCTGAAGGAACATTATATACCGTACTGGAGCAAATGAGTCTTTTCTTAAACTTTCAGTCTTGGGTTTTGCATGTAGCATTTCCACTCCTTGTAGATGAATGAGTTCTTTTTCCTCTGTTGACTATGAGGGCCTTGCCTTGCCAAAAGGAATAGGGTGGTGAAGGGAGAATATTTAGAGATCTTGCCTGGTCTTAATAGGGAGCTTGTGACACTTAGATTTTCAAGTGTTCAGTTTATACCTTTCCCAAATCTGATTGCAGTGTATTCAGTCAAGTATTGAAGACCTAACGTATGGCATGTTTTGCAAGGCACAGTGAAAGAAAAATGAACTGAGAACAGTGAGACCTTGTGGAAATTCCCAGGGTGGGATGTTGCAAACCATGAGTCCTGGGCCTGCCTGAA
Organism: Cebus imitator; assembly: GCF_001604975.1. Taxonomy (NCBI): domain Eukaryota; kingdom Metazoa; phylum Chordata; class Mammalia; order Primates; family Cebidae; genus Cebus; species Cebus imitator. The sequence goes on along the minus strand of NW_016107392.1, from coordinate 349,725 downwards.
TCACAGCCTCGGTGGGAGGATCTTATGAAAGGTACAGTGCAGCTACATCATCTTACACAGTTGTACAGGACTGGGACCAAAAAAGGTGCCGCCACATAAACAGTACATGCAATGTGTTCAGTGTTCATTCAGTGAGGACAGCCCTACTGAGCTACCTGTGTACTCAGACGGTCTCGGTTTCCTTTTTTGAATTTCTTGGTGAACTGAGAGTGATTCTAGTGTTTGGAGACTTTTTTCAAACACTGCAGTCCCCAAATATGAAGCCAGCTACTTCATTTGTTGTATAGCTGAACAGACAGATTTGTTCTGATGATGGAAGGAAAACTAGCTGTTTTTTATTTATTGAAAGTTGGTACATGAGTCTTCGGAATGTGTAAATGTTAATGTGAAGATTACATACCATGTACTTTATGTCGATTTAATGGAATTTCAAAGGCAACCGACTAAGCAAATTTGATAGAGAATTGACTTAAGATGCAACTGTACTTAGTGACTTTTGCTCACACTTTCATATACATAAAATATTAGAAGATAAAATCAAATTATAACATATTTGCAAGAGACAAATGACTATTTAGGAGGGCTAGACGTTATCCAACAATGGAGTGATTTAGATGACAAGGAGTTATTAATCATATCTGCCATTTCCTGTCACTGGAGTGGGCAGCCTTGCCTGGCTTGAATCTCTAGGTCTGGGAAAGAACAGTGCTGTGCTTGAGAGCAGTTAGTAGACCAGACTGAAATAAACGCTCTTTCTAAATTGGCTAGTTGAATGCATTCACTACTCAGAGCACCTGGCAGCAGTTGCTGCTGGGAAGTTGGCACAGCTTTCCCTTCAGGAGTGAGTCAGGTTCTCACATAGTTGAATACTGGCCAGTAATTCCAAGTCCATTTAATTCTAAATCAACTTTTCTTTCTCTCTTAGACTCCCAGAATCTTACTGATTATCTACACCTTTGTCCCATTGTCTGCCTTGGGGGCAAAGGATCTGAGTTCTGTAATGGGAACTAAATGTGATGTTTGGCTGCTCTGATAACAGGAGTAACACCCTGACTCTTTTGCTCCAAAAGAAACTTTACAACTCACGGATGCTTGATCAACTAAGGGAGTGATTTTATAGATAAATTATTGTGGGAAAACTGCCTGTGCTGTCAATAGTAACTTAAAATCACTTAAAACAGTGCAGTAATTGTAGAGGACTCCCTTTCCCATAAAACATATTTAATAAGCAACTGATGGTAGAAATAAAAAATACATAATGCCAACAAACTAGAGGGATTAAGAGGTATAGCCAGACATGTAGAAAGGTATCTATCATGGAGAAATGGCATGGTCTTCAGGAAGAGAAAGAAGCCTTGATTTCCAGACAGATTTTTCTCATGGGACACATTTATTGAGCACTTACAGCTTAACTATATTGTAGAAGTTGTTGGGGGATTTCAAGAGACATAGACATCTCTTTTCCCTCAAGGAGCTCATGTATGGACTTGTAGGAAGTGACAGATGTGTTTGGACCTTTGGCTACTATGTGGTACTTTGTTTTTTCAGGAGCAAACTACTTATTAAATCCAGAAGCAGCTGGGCTCGGTGCCTTACACACTTGGGAGGCCGAGGCAGGCAGATCACGAGATCAGGAGTCTGAGATCAGCCTGGCCAACATGATGAAACCCCGTCTCTACTAAAGATACAAAAAATTAGCTGGGCGTGGTGGCGTGTGCCTGTAATTCCAGCTACTCAGGTGGCTGAGGCAAGGGAATCACTCAAACCCAGGAGGCGGAGGTTGCAGTGAGCCGAGATCATGCCATTGCACTCCAGCCTGGGTGACAGGGCAAGACTTGGTGTCAAAAAAACAAAAACATAAATCCAGAAGTAAGCCAGTCTAATATAATAATAGTGCTGTGGTCTTAATTATAGTTTTGGTCTCTTTTATGAGACAGGAATTTTCCCTCCATCCCAAAACTTAACCAAGGCAGTGGTATTTGCAGTTAGTGACAGGTGGAGAGAGAGATGCTAATCTCAATGTATCTTTTTTCTTGACTTCCCTTTCCTTTGACAAATAGAACAACACCGGCCTCTTTCTGAAAGGGAACACTATGTATATCTTTATGGGAATATGGTGCCAAGGTAAAGGGGAGCCATTGAAGACAGATGCTTAAAAGGGTATCAAAGTGGTGATGAAACAGTACTGATTGCCATGAAGAAGACCTACTAAGAATGCCTTCTTGTGGAGAGAACGGAGAGAATGGAGAGAACTTAGAAGCATTTAAGACAAAGGAGCTGACGGCTGGGCGCAGTAGCGCACACCTGTAATCCCAGTACTTAGGGAGGCCGAGGTGGGTGGATCACTTGAGGTCAGGAGTTTACGACCAGCCTGGCCAACATGGTGAAATCTCGTCTCTACTAAAAATACAAAAAGCTAGCCAGGCGTAGTGGCAGGTGCCTGTAATCCCAGCTACTCAGGAGGCTGAGACAGGAGAATTGCTTGAACCTGGGAGGTGGAGGTTGCAGTGAGCCGAGATGGTGCCACTGAACTCCAGCCTGGTCAACAGAGCGAGAATCTGTCTCAAAAAAAAGAGAAAGGAGCTGACATTAGGTTTCAAGTTCTGGGTGAGGTTTTCCCCCTAAAGAGATGCCACTGGTTTCACTCTGCCTTGGTAGGATGACTTGGGTATCTTTCCACTCCTAAGAAGGCATTAAGAATAACATAAAACCTAGTAGGTTTGCAAGGCTTAACCTCTGAAGGGCAACTACAACAGGCTTTCTTTTCCTGTCTTATAACGAATTGATTACAAAGACTAGATACAACCTTAGGTTTTCTTTGTCTTCTTTTTTTTTTAACTTAATTTTTATTTTTTTTCTGTGAGCCTATGGCTTATATTGAAACTTTAGGTTTTCTTGAGCTGTGGTGCTGAGGGTGGGAAGACACTAACAGCTAAGCCTGTATTGTGGTTGTTGGAGGATTCCTGCAGTTCACTTGAGGTGATGGAATCGTCTGGTGGAGGGATGCCCTCCCGCGTGGGTCTGGGGTTGTGTGCTTCTGGTGGTTCTGGTGGTTTTCTTTGCCTGTGGTCCAGATTCTGCTGGGTACTGGCGGCTTCTATGGTTGGGCCAGTTTGTGCACTTGCGTTAGGCTTGATCAGTGATGTTACTGACCCTCGCCCATGCTGGGTAACTGTCCAGGTGGAAGAGGCTAACTCCCCAGGTGTTGATGGCCACCATTACTATCACCAGTCCAATGACGTTGACTCCCAGGCCAGCTTTCACCTACAGGACACAAACCAGCACACCCTCATCACTCTGACCAGCAGCAGCACAGATACCCAAGTCCCCCTTCTAAGCCCACAGCCTCTGCCTTGTGGCCTAGATTGCTTCCCAGTCGCTGCCTGGGGTGCTCTAGCATTGCCTTGTAGGGTGCACAGAACCGTGGAAGGACTGGAAAGGGACTGGGGCTGGGAAGGGACAATTAGAGTCGTCTTTATACTTACAGCACTCTCACTAGGCTTCAAGTGGAAGCCTAGAGGTACGTTAGTTACTTGGAACACCCACCTGTGGAACGTGAAGAGGTATTTCTGCAGCTCACTGATAGGGCAATGTGTTAAACAAAACTAACGAGATCTCTTTAAAGCAGGAACTTCTCAGAGCCCTCATGCACTAATCCAGGGAACTTGTAGGAGGGGCTATATTACACGAAGCCTTTGCCACTGTTACCTTTTTTAAATTCTTCTTAAAGTTATACCTGAACACTGCTACCTTTTTAAAGGAACAGCTCATGGAAATAGTGTACCTTGAGTTCACCTGGGGAAACAGTTTAGCTGCCTCTGCTCAGCTCTTCCTCAGGAAGGGGACACAGGCACGCTAGCTGGAGTGGGGGCCTTTGCTTCTTTCCTCTGAGGGAATTGCACCTCAGTGACTGACTTTTCACTTCTGCCATGACATTGACACTCACAGGCTGAAGTGGGGGATGTGAGGGATGACGGGCTGGCAGAGCCAGATGGAAAAATGTGTACTGTAAGGATAGCTGGCATACAGCATGTAGCCACAACAAGTCACTAACTGGCATTAAGTTGGGAAAATTGCAAGGGGAAAATGAATGCTGGGAAATTGTTTCAAGCAAATGGCTAGACGTGTCCTCTCTCTCCTGCCTCTGGCTGGGGCATCGTACTGAATAATCCTGGCCTCCAGGGCCTTTTGGCATGAAGAATAGCCCATGTTTCCCCACAGGTGAGAGAGGGCAGATTCTAGCAGAGCTAAATTAGGGAGTGTTAGAGTTGAAAGGGACCCCTTGGAGCATCTGGCTGGAACCTCATCATTTAGCAGAGGAGGAAATTGAAATCAAGGTAGTACCCAAGCTGGGAATAGAACCCAAGACTGGTTCACTTCTTGTGACCTGGCACCTTTGAAAATTGCTGTCTCTGATCATTTGATTCCAGTGTAGAAAGCGAGGGGTCAGTGGTGGGGGCACACAGCTGAGGAAGTGGGAGACAGGAGAGAGCTAGGGTAGAGCTCACTGTGAGCAGACTGAGGGCTACGCAGTAAGATGGGAGGGGAGCGGGATGGCTGGGACACCCCCTTCTGGAAATTATCACAGATGACTTAGATGAGCAGTTTGAACAGTCAAAAGGACCTGAATAGGCTGGGTGTGGTGGCTTACACCTGTAATCCCAGAGCTTTGGGAAGCCGAGGCAGGCAGATCACTTGAAGCCAGGAGTTCAAGACCAGCCTGGCCAACATGGTGCAACCGTCTCTACTAAAAATACAAAAATTAGCTGGGCATGGTGGTGCGCACCTGTAGTCTAAGTTACTCTGGAGGCTGAGGTATGAGAATCATGAGAATCACTTGAACCTGGGAGGCAGAGGTTGCAGTGAGCTAAGATTGCGCCTGCACTGCAGCCTGGGTGAGAGTGAGATTTGCTTCTTTACAGGGCTTTAGAGAACACGTTTAGCTCCCATGAAAAAAAATTGTCAGACTATCAGTAATTTGTATCAGTATTTTCCATCCTTTCCCCAACCCCCTCAGCTCTAGATATTAAGTATAGCAGCGGGTGTATAGGTTGAGGAGCAGAAGGTCGATAGGCCCAACACTAGTCAGCAGCAAAATCTCTGAAAGCCATCTTTTGTGATCCCTGCTGAAAATGAAAATGAATGGTGGATGCTTCGTTTTCCATTGTTGCTTCATGGATTTCTTGTCTGCGGGGTGAGTTGAGCAGAAGAATCCTGTTTTCTCAAAGTACCTTTCACCCTAGGTTCATACACTTTCTCATTCTCATCTTCTGTGAATAAACTAGTAGCTTTCTGAATAAATGTCTCCACTGGCCTAATGAAGAAAATAAAGGCAAAACTGGTTTGCGCAGGCTCATGCCTTCTGGAACTGGGCCACAGCCTGTGTCTATTCCAGCTTTCTCTACTTAGGTACCCACTTCCTTCCAGGTAGGGGTTGGGGAGAGCACATTCTTGCTATTCTTGGTGCTTATGGACCAACCAAAAACCTTTTCATAGGTGCCATTCTTGGTGCCACACTGGGTTTGGTGTTGACAGGCCGGGGACATTGCTACAAAATAAACTTTGGAAGAAGGCTGCGGAGTCGGTCATCCCTGTCCTCATGGCAGCTGGGCCTGGCAGGGAGAGGACACCCCAACTCACCATATCTTTGATCTGGCAGTGCCCATAGCTGAAGACGATGGCATTAGGGGGATTGCCCACAGGCAGCATCACTGCAAAGGAGATGCACATGGTGACTGGGATCAGGGTGTAGAGGGGGTTAATGTGCAGCGTTTCAGACTGGAAGAGAGAATTCACAGAAACATTAACGAGATTAGGCTTGCATTTCCTGTGCTTAACAACTCGAGCTTGCCTTAATGATGGCTTGGTGCTGGCCAACCTTAGCAGGACACTGTGGAGGGGTGGTTAGGTCCCTGCCCTCTGGGGCGTGCAGTGCCCTTGGGAACCTGAATAGGCTGATGCTGCTCACTTGCTCCACATGGAAATATGGCTTTGAGTTACTTCCAGAAGGGATGTTTGATTTTTTGGTGTTATTCTAAGGAAGTGGTTCCTAAACTTTGTTCTTTAGCTGAGATTTCCTTTCCTTAAACCCAAATCTCATGAATAAGTTGCTTTGATTAAAGTGGGTCCCTCAAGTCTTAGGATATGGAACTAAGGGTTTTTTCCCCCCTAGGGAAGATAATTGCTTTATATGGGATTTGAATCCATGGTCCTGATCTCAATGTTGCCAAGTTTTTTTGTTTTTTGTTTTTTTTGCTGAGACGTAGTTTCACTCCTGTTGCCAGGCTGCAGTGCAATGGCACAATCTCGGCTCACTGCAACTTCTGCCTCCTGGGTTCAAGTGATTCCCCTGCCTCAGCCTCCCAAATAGCTGGGATTACAGGCATGTGCAACCACGCCCAACTAATTTTTGTATTTTTAGTAGAGATGGGGTTTTGCTTTGTTGGCCAGGCTGGTCTCAAACTTCTGACCTCATGATCTACCTGCCTTGGCCTCCCCAAAGTGCTGGGATTATAGGCGTGTAGCTACCATGCCCAGTCAACGTTGTCCAAGCTTTAACTGTACTCTCTTGCTCACCCAAGCAAGATGACAGAAGGGAGAAGCTGGCGTCATCCGAGCAATAAGCAAAGAGAGTGGGGCTGGGGTTAGAAACAACAGTAGAAGACTATGTTGCTGGGGTGGGGAGGGGCCTTCATTTCCTGGATTCTGCCTCCCAGAATGGGACAAATGCAGCATTGGGTCAGATGCATCACCTTTCAGGCTGCTTGGCCAGGGTAAGATCTGGCCATTGCTCCCCTCCCCTATTCCATTCACAACAAATTGGGAGGCTGTGGACCAAAGCTGACCTTCCTGCCAATCCTCAGAAGTCCCCAGAGGACAGTGAAACTCAGTGGAGGTGGTGGTGATCGTCTGAGTTGTGATCTCAGTCTTTGCAGCTGTGCGTGTTTTACCTCCATTTTCTGTGGTACCTTTTTGGCCCTACTTAGGTTTTATCTCAGCAGAGAAAAGTTGGTAACAACTGGGAATTGAAATGATAGGGTTTGAAGATTATTTTGTACATTCTTTGGTTTTCACTAAGGGCTGCCCCTAAACTAATCCTACTCTTTTGGAAAAGGGTTTCTAGAACTCTTGCTATGATTTATTAATGTATCTTTTAATTTACTAGTTGCTCTTTGAAAAACTTCATTTTTCAAAATAGGAATTGAACACCATTCAGTGAAGGCTGTGAGCAGGGACCAGAGGAGGATACAGCCACGGCAGCTGCTCTGAGCCAGGCTTGCCACTCCAGGCCCCTGGGACAGCCTGTCTGGATATCTGGAGCCCTGCACTACTCACCAGGCTGCACAGGATGGGCAGGAAGATGGTGATGGTTGCTGGGTTGCTCACAAACTCGGTGACAATGGACACAAGGATGCATGCCAGCAGGGTGACAGCCCACGGTGGGAGGCTGCTCAGGGACAGCATCTGGTTCCCAATCCACGTAGAAAGGCCAGAGCTCTGTAGGAAGAGGTGTTGCAGTAAGAAGAAGGGAGAGCAAGCACATCCCAGGTAGAATTCTTAGACTTCGGAAGGTCAGGGATGTTGGAAGGCTGGATCACCAGGGATCCTCTGATCTTTAGTCTGACTGGAGCCAGAGATGTTCCTGATGTTTATGATTCGATCATTTTTGTAGCTCAGAAAATTGGTTTTTTTTATGATTGCACAACATTCGGTCTTTGTGTTTCGTCATGTGGCGTGGAGAGCCACCCACCGTAATTGCCGTGATCCTTCTTAGGACTTTGCTGTGACAGCTTGTCAGAGACTGGAGATCTTTGCTTCTCAACTTTAGCCCCTCAATTTCAATCTCATTACCCTTTCTCTACCTCTGACATCCTTACCCTGTGCATTGATTCGACAATGCCCTTCAGAGAGTGCCAAGTATGGCCTTTTATTCTGCTTTTGAAATCAGTTTATTTTGTTACCTAAAAAAGGGAAAAATGAATCAACATCTGTGGATCATAGCCTTTCCTGTGTTTTTAGGGAGATGAACAGGCAGGGCTGAGGACTGGAGGTTTTACATGAGTAATAAAGTAGAGAGGGACAAAAGTCTATTTCCACTTATTTCCTCAAGAGCCATTGAGGTTGGTCATTCAGCCCCAACCTGTTTTAAGTTCAAATCCCATCATGGCTGACATTAGTTCTACTATCTGCCAGGATTTCTTTTTTTCTTTTTCAGATGAGGGTCTTGCTCTATTGTCCAGGGTCCAGGCTGACTGCAGTGGCAAGATCACGGCTCACTGCCATCTCAGCCTCCCAGGTTCAAGCAATCCTTCCACCTCAGCCTTTCAAGTAGCTGGGACCACAGGCACATGCCACCACACCCTGCTGTTTTTATTTGTAAAGACACGGTCTTGGCATGTTGTCCAGGCTGATCTCAAACTCCTGGGCTCAACTGATTGTCCCACCTCGGCCTCCCAAAGGGCTGGGATTACAGGCATGAGCCACTGCACTTGGCCTGCCAGTGCTTTTTGAAGACACAGATACGAAGGCATGTATAGTGGCCAATATAGTGAAACCCAGTCTCTACTAAAAATATAAAAATTAGCCAGGTGTGATGGAACACGCCTATAATCCCAGCTACTCAAGAGACTGAGGCAGGAGAATCACTTGAACCCAGGAGGCAGAGGTTGCAGTGAGCCAAGATTGTGCCATTGTACTCCAGCCTGGGTGACAGAGTGAGACTGTCTCAAAAAAATAAAAAAAATGAATATTCCCACTTGGAATGATTAATTTGGTTGGAAGATGTTCACCTGCCAATAGGGAGGGCTATCTCCCTCTCCTAAAAAATGAAGGGTACCATTGAGTTTTGTATTAATAAGTCCAGATTGCCATATGCATCCTGCCTCCCTTCCTCTCTCTCTGCTATGGTGACAGGCTCTGCCTTTCCCCATGGTACCCTAGAAACTGCGAATGCAATGAAGATACGGAGAGCAGGGGCAGAAACCAAGACGAGACATTTATGATTCCTCAAGCTCTCAGGCCTGCTATGCATGTTTTACTATGAAAGACCGGCTTCCGTACATTGTCAGCATGCTACCTTTTCTCATCTTTTCCAAACGCATCAAAAGCTCATTTCATCTCTACAGTACCCTGGCCACCTCCTGGTGAGCTCATAGCAACTGAGGACCAAAGGCCTTCAGAATTCTCTCTGTTGTAGCCACTTCACCTTGTAGAACTTTGCTTCCTTTTTTCCTCTCAACTGACTGAGAGCTTACAAACCCAATATGTGCAGACTGCATCAATTAATGCTTGTTTCAGAGCCTCAAGGCCTCCAGGAACTCTTTAATTGTTCCCTATAGTAACGCATTAAACCTTGCTCATTGGACAGCGGCAGGGGAGGAAGAACAGTTAGTTGAGTGAAAATGGTACATTTTATAAAGAAATAGAGATTTGCTTAACATGCTATCCAGATAGTACTGGTAAGTAAAGTGAAGTAATATTTTTTTCTTTTAGACAGTTGCACTCTGTCACCCAGAGTTTGGTTGGAGTGCAGCGGCACCATCTCAGCCCATGGCAACCTCTACCTCCTGCGTTCAAAGGATTCTCATGCCTCAGCCTCCCCAGTACCTGGGATTACAGGCATGCACCACCATCCCCAGCTAATTTTTTTTTTTTTTTTTTTAAGATGGAGTCTCACTCTGTTGCCCAGGCTGGAGTGCAGTGGCATGATCTTGGCTCACCATGACCTCTGCCTCCCACGTTCAAGCAATTCTCCTGCCTTAACCTCCTGAGTAGTTGGGATTACAGGTGTGTGCCACCATGCCCAGCTAAGTTTTGTATTTTTAGTAAAGGTGATGTTTCATCACATTGGCCAGGCTAGTTTCAAACTCCTGACCTCAGGTGATCCACCGCCTCAGCCTCCCAAGGTGCTGGGATTATAGGCGTGAGCCACCGTGCCCAGCCCCCAGCTAAATTTTTTGTATTTTTAGTAGAGATGGTGTTTCACCATGTTGGCCAGGCTGGCCTCGAACTCCTGGCCTCACGTGATCCTCCCATCTCAGCCTCCTAAAGTGCTGGGATTATAAGTGTGAGCCACCACACCCAGCCTAGTAAAGTGAAATAATTTAATGGTAGTTACTTTTCCAGCAGAACTATTTTATACGCTAATTCGAAATAAATTAGATTGCAAAGTTAGAAAAAAAAAAAACCCGAGGAAGTCTTTATTTTTTAAACTCTTGGTGTGAAAACATTTTACATTGGATTTTCTTCACTAATGTCAAGACTGAAATTATTTCAAACTCAGTAGGAATCACATATATGCTACCTCAATTATTATTAAAATTAGTAGTCAGTAGGCTTTACAGAAATAACTGTACTATCTCTAATATATGCACAATTTTTTTGTGTGTGTGTGTGGCAGGGGATAGGGTCTTCCTCTGTCACCCAGGCTGGAGTGCAGTGGTGGGATCTTGGCTCACTGCAGCCTTGAACTCCTCTCACCTGAGCCTCCTGAGTAGCTGGGACTACAGGTGTGCACCACTGTACTGAGCTAAATTTTGTTTTTGTAGAGAGAGGGTCTTACTATGTTGCCCAGGCTAATCTCAAACTCCTGGACTGAAGCAATCCTCCAGCCCTGGCCTCCCAAAGTGCTGGGATTACAGGCATGAGCCACTGTGCCCAGCCCAATTTTGGTTTAAAAAAATAAAATCTTGCCAGAGGCCAAAACTAACAACTGAAATTCAAGAGAGATAAATATAAATATGCTGAACTTGGAATTAGAAATATTGATAGCATATATTTAGGATGGGTTGAAGGTCTAGTAATGACTAACAATGAAAAGAATGAAAGGTTCTAATTGACTGCAGTTTTAATATAAATGTTGACATGAGTGCCAAGGATGCTTTATAAGCGCTTCCATAAAAATGCAGGGTGGTTCTTGAATCAGAGGTGGGAGATGGGGCTCGGGTAATGTAACTACTCCACTTGGCAGTAGACTGACCACCCTGTGGACCATGTTTGAATAAGGCCAGGTGTAGTGAGTCCTGAGGAGAGAGACCAGATGGTATGGGTCACTACTTCTTGATTTTTTTATGTTAATAATTATTAGCTAGGAGAGGGTCCCAGAGAACAGAGCTAGAGCTAACAGTAGACAGACCACATGCAGAAGACTTGAGCTGAAAATGAGGAACAGCTATTCTTTGTTGCCTGAATAGGGAGTACTTTGTCACTGGAAGTGTCCAAGCCAAGGTACCATGGGGGCAAATCTCACCGTGGGTAAGAGATAGGACTCATTATTTTCTAAGGTTCTCCATAGTCTAGTATTTTGTGACCTTATTAGTAATAATGCAGATAGTATTTTTGGCCATCAAAAGTGAACCAAGCTGGGCGCAGTGGCTCGTGCCTGTAATCCCAGCACTTTGGGAGGCCGAGGCGGGCAGATCACAAAGTCAAGAGATTGATACCATTCTGGCCAACATGGCGAAACTCCGTTTCTACTAAAAATACAAAAATTAACTGGGTCTGTTGTGCGCACCTCTAGTGCCAGCTTCTCAGGAAGCTGGGGCAGGATAATCACTTGAACCGACGAGGTGAAGGCTGCAGTGAGCCAAGACTGCACCACTGTACTCCAAGCCTGGTGACAGAGTGAGACTTGGTCTCAAAAAAAAAAAACTCATCCCAAATTTTCCCAATCAGAAAATCCAGAAGCATTTACATTTACATCAGCTTTAGCCTAGATTTTCCAAAGGGGCTCAGCCTATGTATTGTGGACAGACAGTTCACCATGTATCACTTGGAGCATCTCTAGTCCGTTACAGAGATCTCCTATTACCACTCCTATTACCTATTACCTTTGTCATCTCCTGTCACCATCTCCTATTGATACTGTCAAATCCCAGAAGAAGATGGCTACAAACTCTACAATAAACATTTTGCTTGTAGCAGCATGGGCCCCGTAGCTGAGGTATCATTGCCCATGTGTCATGACTGTGTGGCACGGCTGATTGTTCCTCTGCTCCTAGTAGCGCTGAGAAGCTTAGGGCAGGAGAGGACATCCATCCTGCTCTATTGCTTCCCTTCCCAGGGACTCGGTGAACATTTACTTCTCAGCTCGAGTCTTCCCTCCCATGGCCATAATGACTCATTAGGTAAAGATGCTCGAAAAGTATTTGACCCATAAGAACAGAATTCAAGAGTTACCTTGCTACCAGAAGCCAGAGCATAGCCTCCCCCCACCAGAATGACAATCTCCCAGGGCATGGTCTTCTGGAAGTCCTTCCACGTGATGATGGGCTCAGTCCCCAGTGAGCGCTCCCGGTTCTCTCCTGGATTAGAGAGATGTAAAGCCAGATAAGCCCCGATGGGCATGATTTGTGGAGATAGGAGCCTAATTGGTGAGGTGGATGATTTGGGATACTGCTCTGCTATTTGTAGGGGCAGGAATCTGAAGGACCTTGGTAAATCTCGTTGGGAGTATTATTCTGATTTGAGTATTCTTCAGCTAGAGCCACCCCCAACTTCTTCCCTTGAGCCTTCTCTCACCATCATTCTTTTTCCCAAAGCAGGGCTTCTTTGCTGGAATGAGGAAGAGGAGGAAGCCAAGGAAGACAGAGACTGTGGCATCAGTGCGGTAGCCTTTCCTAGTAAAGAGACAAGCATAGCTGAGGAGAAGGTTCAGGAATTCTCAGGAGTAACACGATGTCTCAGGGCAGTATGTCTGAACACAGTGCCTCTTTTTAGGACTTAGTCTAGAGGTGACATTAACCTTAGTTCTTGCCAGTTGCTGCCACGCTATCCACAGTGGATTTAATGGGCAATGGTGAATGTCTGGAGGCAGGGCCTGGCTAGAGTAGATGTCTTAGTGTGAATTTGTGAGTCTGTTAATTGGGGCAAGTCCTAGAAGGAGCGATCAGGAGTGGAGTTGTTTAGATAAAGGAGAATAGAAAAGGATGAGACCTCTTTCCTATGAAGGCCACACCTCCATGTGCCTTTCTTCTCAAGTGAGAAGTTGGTCTCTTTTCTTTACAGTTGGTACTTTATAGATGTTTTCTCCTTTAACTCTCATAACAACCTATGAACAAGATCCCAGGGGCTTACGGAATGAGACTAAGTGCAGCACTGGATCCCAACCTCACGCCAGGACTCTGAAGACTATGTTTTTCCTTCCTGATTTCACACTGCAGCCCCTCCACCCCCACCTCCCGCCACAGTTAAAACGAGTGGATTCCCCAGGGAATGAAATCTTCCTGGCTTCATATCTGCCCCTAAGAGTCTATGAAGGGACACCAGTAGTTCCTGCCCGAATAATTAGGGTGAGGGGGTTCTTAAGGAGGAAATGATATCGCTTACTTTTCAAAGAAAGAATCCCAGCCAGGGACAAAGCCAGGCTCCCGGGTAAACCACAGCACGGTCATCAGGATGAAGAAAAATCCAGTCACCATTTCAGGGTAGCTGTAAAGTAAAACAAAAAGATTCACTCAGGAACTGAGAAATTTCTTTTAGCTTTTTAACTTTGCTTCTGGAAGCTTCTGTATTTAGAGTTTCAATACCCAAGACATAAAACACACTCACTGTCTAACCACTATGAGTGGCTGACAGTGAAAGGAGAAGACTGAGTGGTCCCAGAAAACATGACATTAACCATGTTCCCTGGAGAAACTTCAGTGGAAAGGGCAAGAGAACACAGCACTGTACATTTCTAAAATAATTTCAAATACAGCCTACCAGGAGAATGCAGTGAAATAGCCACCCCCAAACACTGTGCTGGTGGGAGTAGGAATTGCTACAACCTTTTTGAGGCCATTTGATGATACACATCAGAAGCTTTAAAGTTGGTCATTCCCATCATCTAACCAGAAATGCATACTAAGACATTCATTACCTATTACAAAATGGAGGCATCTTCTATAGCCAGTGATATTTTGTGACAGTGTTAAAACGAGATGCATCCTGATAAAGCCATTTCCACAGCAGAGTTAAGGACATGGGCACATGCTGTACCAACAGTACAGTATTCAGCAGTGAAAGCCAAGGTATACGATGGCTTCAATATGGACTGAATTTTACCAAAAATACATAGAGCTTTGCACAAAAAAGCATGGAAAGAAGTCTTCACATTTGTTAACATGGGGGGCTAAGAATCCAGTCAGTTTTAATTTTTTTCTTACACTGTCTTATATTTTCGAATTGTTCTACAATGAACGTGTATTCCTTTTATAACTTAAAGCTTTAAACAAGACGGTGTCTACCTGGATTGTTTTATGCAAAGTTGTGCCAATTGCCATAAAAGGAGAAATAGCACTAAATAGGAAGCTGGGTCCCTCCCTGTGGAAAATCTAATAGAAGCGGCTGAGGGTTGGTTAGTGATTTCTTGGACCCTGTCTCCAAGTCTGACTTTGATACTGCCTTAGGCCCTAAATATAGCACAGATTCTCCCCTCTCTTTGGGAGTGACAACTGGACCACTTTGGTGGCGTGTCTGAGCAATGAGAGGAGGCCTGGCTTCGGAAGGAATTCACTTGTTCCAAGAGGATGGCTGTGTTGTCTTTCTCTTCTTCTGTCTCCGTCTGCCCCATGGTCAGCACTCCACCCTATCCCACAGCTATACCGTGGACTCTGAATAGAGCAAAGGGGAAGGGTGGCCACCTGAAATCTGGGCCAGCTTGGCTTTGGCATTAAATAGCATCTTCTAAATGCCTGATTCATAGTTGTGGAAAATTCTCCCAGCATCAGGGACTGTCAAGAACAAGGCTGGTTCTGTGTTCACTTTACCTGCTGTGTTTCTGCTGGAGGAGGAGAGAAGGGGAATGGCTGATGTTTACCTAATGTCTCCCAGCTTTTCATACTCTTCTTGGATCCTCTTCTCTGACATCTGTTCCCTTTTGGTCTTCTTCTTCTTGCTCAGAGAGCAGGTCTCTTTAAAACTGAGAAGGGAGAATGAGCAAATGATGAAAGAAAACACACTTCCGAGGATCAAATACTAAGCAAACACTAAACTATTTGCCTGCTGTGGTCACTTTTCTCCTCTTTCACATGCTCTGTCCCTCTATCCCCCACCTATTCATGCAGCTTTTATTTGCCACGTTATCTGGCCTCTCATCGACCTTCTCCCCTAGCCTGTTGGGAATATCCAGCTGGGTCTGTCTCTAGTATATTACCAGATGTGAAGTGATGTCTCAGGGACTTGTGCAAGTGTATTTGTGTGGGGTTGTTTCTACCTACTGTCTTTTACATAAGTGAAAAATTAGTGTAATGTGGTATATGTGTCTAGATGTATAAACTAACACTTTTACTCCATTATGTGTCTAGATATGTAACATTTTTTACTCCAGATAAGCTTTGTCTCTAGACAAACACACAAATATCTGTGTGTAAGGAACACAGTGTTTGTTTTATATCGGCAATACTGGAGTTAAGAAGTATATAGCCATCACTGGTTTGACAACAGTGTGAGTAAAAAGAAGTCAGAGGACAAGTCTTGACCAATGGGAGCATTGGGTTATACGGACTAATAGCAAAACGTTATGTTATCTTCCCTTATGTGTTTGAAACTGATCAAAGTTGGAGTAGACTGACTTGTTATTTTGAGGCATATGAGCATATTTTATTCAGGCTACTAAGTATAAATCACCCATGCCTATAAAGTTAAACCTAATGCAAATTCTACTTGGAGCCATATTTTTTATTTCATCTTTCTTAGAGTAATTGGAAGTACTCTATATGCCTTGAGAGCAATAAAACATCGCTAAATGCTCTCCATGTCAGATTTTGTATAAGTTGGACAGGCTCTCTAACCATTTAGTTGGAATTGAGAACATTTCACTGTAGAGTTGAGAGTGAAGTTCAGAGTTCACAGATGTTTTGAATGTCTAGAAGAGACAGCGCCTGACTCTCAGTCCCGTCCGCTGCATTCTCCTCAGGCATCCTCTGTGGTTATTTGACCTTTGGATCGACAGGAGGTCCTCAGTGCTTTGCTGGAAGGGCCCTGAGACTCACTTGCAGCCCAGGAACAGCCAGTGCATCCAGAACCAGCTGACCACCAGCATGATGAGGGATATGGGGAAGCTGAAGAGGAACCAGGTGCCGAAGTTCACCACGTCTGCGGCTGGATACTGGCTGGAGGGCAAAGAACCAGGTCAGCAATTACAAAAGGGAGGGTTTCCATGTGGTATTTTGGGGTAATACGTCAAATGCGCCCTAAAAAACATACAGCTGGGCTAAGTGGGGAGATAGATTATGATATGGTAAAACGCTAGTTGACAGTTGCAATTGTACAGAGCCCAGACAAGAATCATGAAGTTAGCTAAAATAAAGCCATCCAAACAACTAAAATGCATATCACTAAATTCATATCACTAAAGTGTATGTACTTTACACTCAAGAGAATGACTCAGGACCCTCAGGACCTATTTGCCCTTAAATATTTTGCTAAGTTTATTCATCTGGTTTTCAAGACAGCAGGATATGGAGCAGCTTGGTGTACTTTGTTTCTAAAAATCACCGAAGAAATGTAAGTGTTCATTGGGGAGCACAACTCCGGAGCATTTGGAGCTTTGGCGCCTAACGAAGTTTTTACATAATAACGGTGCCCATAAAAGAAGCAGGACTTGGAATCTCCAAATCTTTATCAACATCCACTGGTCTTGGGTAGAGGGGATTTGCACGGGGAACTGCTCCCTCATCAGCAGGTGGAGCTGTGGCCCCCAGCCCAGGTGTTTCCTGTTGAGCCTGGATGGACCACACATGAGCCATGGCTTTGCCTAGACAAGGCTCAGGCCAAATGACCTATGTTGGATTTTCCTTGGGTCTCTGTTTTTGGGGCTGGGCATAAAACTCTTCAAGGTGTGAGACATCCCTCTATCAATGACCCATTCTCCCAAATCTTTAATTTTCCTCTCATCTGGACCATCCCTACCAGCATTTAAATGTCGCCCATCTCCATCTTCAAGATGGTCCAGATGAGAGGAAAGAGACCCTGCCTTACTTTCCTTTTGCTTATTTTTATTTTTGAGATGCAGTCTCACTCTGTTGCCCAGGTTGGAGTGCAGTGGTGCGATCTCGGCTCACTGCAACCTCTGCCTCCTGGGTTCAAGCGATTCTCCTGCCTCAGCCTCCCGAGTAGCTGGGATCACAGGCACCCACCACCATGCCCGGCTAATATTTGTATTTTTAGTAGAGACGAGGTTTTGCCTTGTTGGCCAGGATGGTTTCAAACTCCCGAACTCAGGTTGTCTGCCTGCCTCGGCCTCCCAAAGTGCTGGGTTTACAGGTGTGAGCCACAGTGCGTGAGCCACAGTGCCCGACCCTTACTTCCCTTTCATTATCATCCCACGTCTCACCTTCCCTTCATAGTCAGATCATTTTCTCACCTCCATCTTAGTCCTCAGCTCACCAGAATCTGGCTGTTTCTCCCACGAATTGACTGAGGTCCTCTTGTCTACATCACCAGTAACCTCTATGTCACAAATCTAATGGATATGTTTTCATCCTCACGTTGAGTCATCATTCATTGATATTTAATATCGTAGGCACTTCCTTTTTCTGGAAACACTTTCCTCCCTTGGGTAGACTGACACCAGATTTCCCTGGATTTCCTCTTTGCTATCTGATACTGTTTCCTTCTGTGTGTTAAATACGTGAGCTTAATATTTATGTTCCCTGTTCTCCTTACTCTATCATTCTAAGTAATCTTCTCCACCCCTGTAGCTTCCCTTACCAGGAGACAAAATGAATATGTGGCCCCTTTTCTCAGAGGTTATTATGAATATCCAAGTAGGGATAGCAGAGCATTAAACCAAGTCTGAAGCCTGTCTGGGCATGGTGGCCCTGTGTTCCTGTACAGGCTGCACGCCCGTGACCCCAGCCCTGCAGGCTGCTCACTCCAAATCTATGCCTTCAGCCTAAACATGAATATTTCTCTTGAGATTCACAGGTCTGTTTCCAGCTGGACATCTCAGCCTCTATGCCAGTTTTTCCAAGGCCCCATTCCTCCTCTTCTCCCTCTATTCCTTCACCTGCAGAGGGCAAGAGCCTGAGAGGCAGACGCAGCCTTTCCCTCTCTCAGGCCCTGTCTAACCTTCCCGAGACCCAGCAAGTGACATCTGAGCTTCTCTTAAAGCTGACCGTTCCTCCTCCCCACTGCGCTGTCAGCCAAGCCGCCGGCTGCCCTGGACCACTGTGCAGCAGTGTCGCGAACTGCCTTCCTGCTGTCTGCTTTCTCCTTTCCAATCTGCTCTCTTTTTTTTTTTTTTTTTTTCATCCAGAATGAGTTTTCAAAACTATAAATCTGATCACCTCACTCCCTGCTTAAAATTGTTTAAAAGCATCTCAGAGCCTTTCAGATGTGGTCCAAGTTCCTCAGTGGGTCTTGCCAAGTCTTGGAGATCTGCCCGTCCAGCTCCCTGGCCTCCTCTTACCCTCTGTGCCCTGCTGTCCTGCCTCGGAGCCCTCCTACGCACTGTTTTCTTTGTCTGGATAATCTCCCTTCATCTACTTTACTCTCATCCTTCAGGTTTCCACATGGTCGCCTCTTTGGGGAGGCATTTCCTCTCTGCAGATGAGAAAGCTCCCCAAGCAGGGCTCTCCCTGCAGAGTCCTGGACTTCTCCAGTCTCAATTAGCTATAATGACTTGATTTTTCCTGTTTTTTTTTTCTTTTTAAAATTTTTATTTATTTATTTTTTGAGATAGAGTCTCACTGTCACCTAGGCTGGAGTGCAGTGGTGCGATCTTGGCTCACTGCAACCTCCGCCTCCTGGATTCAAGCAATTCTCCTGCTTCAGCCTCCTGAGTAGTTGGGATTACAGGTGCCCTCCACCATTCCTGGTTAATTTTTGTGTTTTTAGTAGAGATGGGTTTTCACCATGTATCCAGGCTGGTCTCGAACTCCTGACCTCAACTGATTCACCCGCCTTGGCCTCCCAGAGTGCTGGGATTATAGGCATGAGCCACTGCACAGGGCCTTTTTTTTTTTTTTTTTTTTTTTTTTTTTTTTTTTAGAGACATTGTCTTGTTCTGTCGCCCAAGCTGGAGTGCAATGGCGGGATCGTGGCTCACTGTAACCTCAAATTCCTGGGCTCTGTGATTCTCCTGCCTCAATCTCCTGAGTAGCTGGGACTACAGGTGCGTGTCACCATGCTTGGCTAATTTTTTAATGTTTTCTAGAGACAGGATCTCACTATGTTGCTCAGGCTGTTCTCAAACTCCTGGGCTCAAGCAATCCTCCTGCTTCGGCTGCCCGAAGTGCCGGTATTACACGTCACTGTGCCCAGCCAGTTTTTTCCTCTTTCTACAGAAATTCTTCTAGTCTCATTTTCTACCATATCTCTAGCACCTAGTCCAGTTCCTGACACACAGCGGTGGTTAGTCAATATTTGTTGACCGAGTGAATCACTTACTTGTTGAAGTGTTCCAGGAAGATGAGGCTGGTGGAGGTGCCGATGATGGTGGTCAGCCCACCAATGGTAGCAGAGTAGGAGATGCTCAGGGAAAGGCACTTGCAGATCATTTGGTCATGGTGGGACCCGTACTTTCTGTTCAGCTTCTGCTTCCTGGGGCTGGGGGTCAGGACTTGTGGCTTTTCCTACCAAAGGAAAATCGGCCAATCTCTCCAACCCAGCTCGGGCTGCCTGGCCAAAGCATGAGAGGCAGGAGGCACCATGGTACAATGGAAAGGTTTTGAGCTTGGGTGTCAGAAAGACAAATCCCAGTTTCTACCATTTATCAACTTGGGCATGAGTCTGAGCTACAGTTTCTTCTTCTGTAAAATGGAGGAAACCACATTTTCTCTGCCAAATTGTTGTGAAGAGTAAATGAAGTAATAGATGCAAAGTGCTTAGAACACTTCCTGGCATTTAATGAATAGTAGGCTGTTATTATTTTTATTAATGTTATTTTGATGGCATGATTTTTTTAATTTGAACTCCAGTAAAACCGGTGTCCCTAACATTGTGTTTGAATAACAGACACTATTCCTGTACAGTTAGAATGACAGGATTTGGCCTTCCCCTCAGGCCCTTTCTAATCCTGCCAAGACCCATCAAGCTACCTCTGAATATCTCTCAAATCTGACCATTAAAGTCCATCAAGCCCTGATGGAGAGATGACTAAACCATACACCTGGATTATATAAAACCCTCGTCTTCACTGGGAAGAGGGTTGAAGTGTGATTCTTTCCTCCTTCCCTGACTTTTCCTCTCAACCTTTTTCTTCTCCCTTGCATACAAACTGCGGCTTTGCTGTGGTCCTCTCTGGCCCTGCTTAGTCCAGATGACAGGCTTTCATGTTGGAGAGGTTGCTGAACTCTGGTCTCAAGCATCGCCTGAAGAAGCAAGTCCCTCCTGTTCCCTTCACACCTGGCCACCCTCACTGATTCTTCATGAGACGAGGAAAGTCCTGGTGCAAATGTCAGCAAGTCAGGTCATGAAACAACCAGTGGGGAAGAGGCCACCTTGCCGTATTTCCCAAAGCCCTTTCCCACTGCCCTGTCTTCCTAAGCGGGGTTGAAGTATGGCTGGACCCTTCCAGGTCTCTAAAAGATCCACTGATTATCAAAGCTGGAACAGACCTCAAAAATTCTTTGGTCCAGTGGTTTTCCACAATCCTTTCTTCCAGTCAAATTTTACACAGAATAGTATTATAAGTGCAGCAATTGGATACATCTGCTGTTTTTTTTTTCTTTTTTTTTCTTTTCCTGAGACAGGGTTTCACTCTGTTGACCAGGCTAGAGTGCAGTGGTACCATCATAGCTCACTGCAGCCCTGACCTCCTGGGCTCAAGTGATCCTCCCACCTCAGCCTCCTGAGTAGCTGGGACTACAGGCATGCACCACCATGCTAGCGAATTTTTAAAAGTTTTAGTAGAGGCAAGGTCTGGCTGTGTTTCCCAGGCTGGTCTTGAATTCCTGAGCTCAAGTGATCCTCCTGCCTTGGCCTCCCAAAGTGCTGAGATTACATGTGTGAGTCACCACGCCTGACTGGCATACATCCAATTTTGTAATTGGAAGCATATTGAAGGATTAATTGCATGTGATCAAGGAGACTTGGATTTGAATCAGAATGCTCCCCTACCTAGTTCCCTGGCCTTGGGTTATGATTTCATCTCTGCCTTGTTTGCAAAAATGGAGCTCAAAATCACCACCTCACTGAGCCAAGACCAGAGAAAAAATACTGAGTGCAGTGATTGGTACATAATAAGCATTTAATAAATGGTGGCAGTTATTTATGATGATGGACATTAAACATGTGAGACCGTTTTGATGAACACAGACATTTGAAATCAAGGGTCATAAGTGACAGTTGATATTTTATATAAGCCTTAACATTCATTCATTTGACATCTGCATTTTGTTTCAGTGGAATCATGCCAGGAAGACCATTATTCGTTCAGTTGCCTTACAATCTTAGGATACTCAAATAAAATATTTGCAGTGTCCCTGAAGCATCTTTGAAGGCGGGTTTGAGGACCTCTGATCTACATCAACCCCCAGCTTTTCTAGTTGAAGACACGGGGGCTCAGGCATTGGACTGCCTTGCTACAGTCAAGTGAGTTTGATGTCTCATCTCCATGGTGCACACAGGCCAGATATGTATGTGGGTCGTGAGTGCCTGGTCAGAGCTCACTAGCCTGACTCCCTTATGACCTCAAGACCCTTGGAAAGCAGCTCACAGCATTTTATGTAGGAAACAGGTCCAGAAGGGGCCATTCTATTACCTGGGATGGGTGTTGCTTCTTGTCCTGGTGTTGGTTTGTGGCTTTGATGGGGTTGGTGATCGAGGGCACACCATTCAGGTTCTGTTGGGACAAAGGCCAGCTCACTGTTAGGAAGTGGGGCTGGTGAGCCAGGTGCCTTGAGAAGGACCACCTAGTCATCCCAGGGCCACCCCATGCCTCAGCACTGTGGGAAGAGAGGCCAGAAGCCAGGGGGAGCATGCAGGGCAGAGCACCTCAGCCAGGCCTGCCCCGCGGCACAGCTTCCCGCCCAGCCTGGCATCAAGCTCTCCACTTGAAGAGGCTTCTAAACTAGCTAGAACATGGCTGTCCCTTAGAGGAGAACCAGCCTTTCAGGACTTTATTAGCTAATGAAGAACCCTTTATTTATAAGATGAAAAAAATAAAAGAAAATGAAAACAAACCCCACCATAACCAAGTTCCCAGTTTTTGGTTTGTTTGTTTTTAGAGACAGGGTCTCACTATGTTGTCCAGGCTGGGCTCAAATTCCTGGGCCACAGCGATCCTCCTGCCTCAGCCTCCTAAGTAGCTGGAACTATATGGGCACACCACTGTGCCCAGCTGAAGTCCACCATTTTACTGGCCTTTTACACCTCTCATGAAAAGATGTAAAACCAGACTTGGGGGAGTGAGGTAAGTTCGAGTAGCTGTATGCAGGTAAACTCTGCTTTCCCCTATAAATGTGTCCTTTTAATTTTATTTTTTGAGATGGGGGTCTTGCTCTGTTGCCCAGGCTGGAGTGCAGTGGCATGATCTGGGCTCACTGCAACTTCTGCCTCCCTGGTTCAAGTGCGTCTCCTACCTTAGCCTCCTGAGTAGCTGGGATTACAGGTGCATGCCCCCACTCCTGGCTAATTGTTATATTTTTAGTAGAGGCGGGGTTTCACCATGTTAGCCAGGCTGGTCTTGAACTCCTGACCTCAAGTGATCCTCCCACCTTGGCCTCTCTAAGTGCTGGGTTTACAGGCGTGAGCCACCACGCCCAGCCAATGTGTCCTTTTTAATAATAACATTTTGTCAATGGAATCCTCACTGAAAGGAACTCTAAGGTTGATCTGTGGCTGTTGAAAATCTGGATGGCTAAATCTTGGGTTTCCATGAAGAAGTGCTGAGGGATTTTCAAGTGATTCCAAAGCACAGAAAAACCCCAAGGCCATACCTTGTTGTGCATCAGAGTGGTGTGGTCTGCGGTGGACCTGCTGGAACCAAGCAGAGGACATGGGAGCCACATCAGTGAGACTGACTCCTGGGAGGGGAGGTCCCCCTGCATTAGGTGTTTGGTGTAAGGGACTTA
This sequence comes from Cebus imitator, assembly GCF_001604975.1. Lineage (NCBI taxonomy): Eukaryota > Metazoa > Chordata > Mammalia > Primates > Cebidae > Cebus > Cebus imitator. Next base: position 326,728 of record NW_016107392.1, on the reverse strand, counting down.
AACTCTCTGGACTCCAGTTTTCTGGCCTCCATAGAAGACTAATCTGATCCTAGTCTTCCTTGCCTTCTAAGATGCTGTAAGGATTTGTGGGGCAGGGGCAGCACTTCCCTTTGATATTAACAATCCTCCTAATAGCAGACTTGGAGTGGTTATTAATACAGAGTCTTATGTATGGGCTTGAACCCCCAGACATTGTTAATCCTCATTACAGAGCTATGGTCCTGGGATTCCTACCTCCATTCACGCCAGTACTTAACACCGGGATGCTAAGTGGTGGAGGAAGGTAGGCATCCAGGCGTCTGTCTCTCTGGAGAGCCTATGCCCTCTGACCATGTCCTCACTGGCTGACTCTGGGAAGACCACTATCTAGAAAAGGGAACTTGTGATACAGGTATCTGAGGTGACAGGAGCACAGGGTCCTAGACTGTACCTAGGGACAGGCAAGGGAGAAGGAGAGGATGGGGGAGGAGGAGAACTTCTGATCAGCAAGTGTATCTCAGGGGGTGAGTCTCTCCTACCCCTCTGGTCCCCAACCTTTGCCTTGAGGACAGAAGAAGATGAGACCTTAGCCATCAGTGTAAGTGACACACTGAGTGATCAGTGAATGTTTCCAGTTTGTCTTAGTTGCGAGGACAAGTGAGTGCCACCAGCTTGGCCACTATGAAGATAGAGTGTCCTGGGCACTCCCAGGCGGGGTGTGAGCCTGCAGTCACGGCCCATCTCCAGGCTGTCAGGGAGGGAGACGCTGACAGGCGTGCGGAGTAAAGTGTTTAGAGTGAGTTCTTAGCCTGGAAACAGAATGTGCTGTGATGCTTCCCCTCCCTCTTCCCAAACTGAGTGAGGAGGGCAGGCAGGGACCCTCAGGTAGCACGGGAGGCGGTGGCTGCAAGAGTGCTGTCTGCACACCCAGCAAACGCCCCAGTTCCCACTAGCACAAAGGATGCTTAGAGTTCTAGGACAATTGAGGCTTTTCTTTTGGAGTTTGGGGACACATTTTTGTATGGAAAAGGGCAACGGCAGGTTGATGCCAGCAGGTTGATGCCAGAGAGGCCACAGGGAGGAGAAAAGGCCACACAGTGAGGATGGGCTTTTCTTGGGTCATCTGGGAAAGGACTGCCCAGAGGCAGAGGCAGCCCCAACACAGGGGCTGTGGGGGAGTGAACCCCCAGAGCACAGGCCCAGGAGGGTGGCGTGAGCGTTAATCCGTGAGCACGGTCCTGCCATCAGGCCTGCGGCCCTGCAGAGGGCGCCACAAGGGGATGCTCCAAAGCCCCTGAAGGCAGTTGCCCCACAGACAAGACCAGGGACTGAAATCTCAGACAGGGCACCAACCCCAGACCGCCGCAGTCCCCCAGCCAGACCCTTCTCACCCCTTTATCTTTCTTGTACCCTACAGTTGCTGTCCTAAGCTGGGAAAAGTCAGAAGCAGCAGAGTGAGGGCAGTGGGGAGGGGAGGAGGAGAAGAGGGAGGTGGAGGAAGAGAGAAAGCAGCTCAACTCCCTCCCTCACTTACTTTTACCTTCGTTCTTCTGCAGGCCTAGGCTGAGGGGTGGGTGGGTGTGGGAGAAGCTTTGGGTGAGAGGTTGAAGTTTTGATATGAATCAGTCTCCCAAATGTCTAAACAGGAGATTGTTATGATACCTGAAAGGAGCCAGGAGAGCTACAGGGTTTGCCTGAGATACCATCAAGGGTGATGTCATCAAGAAATCCAATATGCTATGATTGAAGACAGTGGTGGAGAAAAATAAAGTGATTTCTTGATGGCACCGTTCTGCATCTGTCCTTCTGTGAATGCTGATTTCACTCAATGTGCGTTCTCCATTTTTTACAAAGGCAAGTGACAGAGCTGAGCCGTATTACAAATCCAGCTTTTAAGTGTGGACTATTCATTGCAGCATGCCTGCAGACCACATTTTGAAATAGAATCTCCAAATGGAATCAGCTGTTAATGGAGCTTCATCCCAGAAATGTCTGAGGCTGTTTCTCCTTTTCTGGCTCTGCTTCTTATCATTGAATGGCCCTCTCACCTCCTGTCCCCTTATCCCCTACCTGCCATCTACATTTTGTTTGCCATATCTAACAAGACCAAATCTACTAAGATCTTATATCTAGAAAGTATTTCATGATTCTCCAAGAATCTGCAGTGACTTCGATGTGTGAACAGTTTTCCATTAACAAATTAAACATATTTTTCTAAAAGGGACCTGAATTTAGATGTGATTCTGCATGGTGGATGTGTGGACATTTCATATATCCACAGAGACTCAGTGTGGCCTTTTTATTTCTTCCTCATTACCGCAACACTGTGGTTAAGGCAGTGACCCTCCAGGTCCTGACAGGGGGCTCCTAGGTATGAAGAGGCAATGGGAGAGGTGGGGGTGGCAAGGTGGTGAGCTTGGACTGGACATCTCAAAGAGCTGTTCATGGGTCCAGGTCCCATCTTTTCTGACCTCCCCAGTGGACTCTGAGAGGCTGTGTCTTGGAAGAGGGCAGTCATACTCACTCTTCATTGACAAAGATGAGCTCCAGAGCAGGTTGGGTGTTGTTTACATCCAGACCTACAAGTAGCAAAGAAAAGCAGGAAGTGAGAGGTGGAGGCTGGGATGGACCCTGTGGGTTGGAGCATAGCTCAAGGGCTCAGGGTGGGGGTGGGGGCATATGGAGTGGGTGCTATTTCTCCTTCCCTTTGCTCTGTAGCTAGAGTGGGGCTCATGGATGTGGACAGGTCCCAGGGTTTTGTAGTGACCCTTGAACATTTGGGGGCAAAGAACCCATAAGTGAAGGGGAAGGCAGAGCCAGAACAGGGGTTTCAGGGAAGCTTCAGAGTCCAAGAGCTGGGATGGGAAAGAGGGGAGAGGGAAGAGAATGGGAAAGGTGGGGGGCATGGCTGAGGGGGTCCTGGGGTGGGCACCACACTGGGCAGTCTCCCGAGAGGAGCCAGGCAGGAGGACCCCGGGGGAGGTTGGAGGAGCAAAGGACAGATGAACTCCAGCAAACAGTACTGATGGGCTCGGCCTCTTCGATGCTGGAGTTGCCCGCCATGAGCTGCTCGTCCTCAGCACTGACCAGCTCCTGCAGCACGGCCTCCACGATGGGCATCACCATGGCGGTGGTGGAGGTGTTGGACAGCCACATGGACAGCAACGTGGTGCAGCACATGAAGCAGAGCAGCAGCCTGCAAGGGAGGGAGGGCTGGGGCAGAGCATCCATGGAACACGCATCCTGTGGCCCCACAGCGGGCCTCACAGAGCTCCTCCGGGGCCTCCTACCGACCTGCTGGGGCTGGTCTAGACAACAGTGGCAGGAAGGGCCGGCATGGGTCCTGCAGGGCACCATTCAGCTCTGTACTCCCAGAGCTTGCCACAGAGTAAGTGTTAAATCAATACTTGCTGAATGAATGAATCACGCTTCATGGACTAGTGGCCTTAGCCAGAAAAAAGCCCTTAGTGAAGCAAAGAATAGCTCTGGTCATAGGGCCACAGGGTGTAGACTTACTGTCGCTTTTCTGTCTCTGCAGACATTGGCCGGAGCTTGGTGGTGATGTGTGTTTGTGTGGAAGGGGATACTTTGCTCGCCCTCGCAGCCAGCGATTCTGTGAGTACCATGGCACTCCTTGCTTTGCTGCCAAGTCACCATAGTTATCAGTGACCCAATAGAGGTGAATGTTTGGAGCGCACAGTTCTTCCCACTCCCTGTCAACGTGCTGAGGGGCCAGCCCCCAAAGTCACAGAAGTGTTCCTTATCACTGTGTGTGTGCACTTTTCCAGCTGACATCTTGAACAGTCAACACTTGGAGAAAAACACAAACAAGGGTAACCCTCCAGTGGTTTCTCTTTGGCTTTGAGAACATTGTGCCCTGTGTGCCTGTACAGACATGTCCTAGTTTCCATAAGATAAGCCAACAGAGAGACTACCGTGTTTATTATTTTAGGTAGAATTACTAACTTTGCACAATCTGGGGACAGTATGTTTATCACATGGACTCAGTCAGCTGCTAGCGACATGACTTTGCCGAATCTGCACACACACGGCTAACAGTGCCTCGGGGGGTGGCAACTTGCTGACTGGTAAATACGGAGTAGAAATGTGAGAGGTTAAAAATTCTTGCAGAGGCTGGGCGTGGTGGCTCACGCCTGTGATCCCAGCACTTTGGGAGGCCGAGGCAGGCAGAACACCCGAAGTTGGGAGTTGGAGACCAGCCTGACCAACATGGAGAAACCCTGTCTCTGCTAAAAAATACAAAATTAGCCGGGCATAGTGGCACATGCCTATAATTCCAGCTACTTGGGAGGCTGAGGCAGGAGAATGGCTTGAACCCAGGAGGCGGAGGTTGCGGTGAGCCAAGATGGTGCCATTGCACTCCAGCCTGGGCAACAAGAGCCAAACTCTGTCTAAAAATAAATTTTTTTTTTTTTTTCAGATAGGACATAGAGATTTTAAAGAGCCACAGAGTCTCCTTATGACGTGACAAAATGCCACTGTATGCTTGGGAGGTTGAGTGTAGGTCCAAGCTTATTACTGAGCTATGGGGTGGATGAAGCTGTAGTTGGCAGACCTGTTTGACAATCTGCGAGACAGGAACATGCTTTGAAGTGGAACCTATAGTTGTCTGACTCATGTTGAGAACCAATGCTATGTTATTTATTTATATTCTTGGTGACTCCCATAGGAGTCAGGGTAGCTTACATAAAATATAGCAAGAAAGTTGTAAACTAGAAGGAGGTGAGCAGGATATTCCAAAAGGGGAGGTACCGGCAGGGGATCCAAATGGAGCAGCAGTGAAGCTAACACAAAACTCAGCCTTGACACTGCATCACATTCCCCGAGGGTGGGACGCCCCGCAGCATCACAGTCAGATGCTGTGTCTCTAACTAGTTCTGTGGTCTGAACTGATGACAGAAACTCAGGGTGGATGGGAGGAAACATTCACGTTTCCTTCCATGACAAAGGAGAAGCTGGCCATTTCTGGCCCAGCCTGTTCCCTGATACACAGGAAACAGGTTGGGAAACAATTTCTGTTGGTCCATCCTGTTTTACCTAATGGGCCCCTGTATGATGTAAGCTGCTGCCCTTGCAGTCTAGGTCAATGGGTGAGTTTTTTGGATAACGACAGCAAGATCACAGATTCAGATTTCTATTCCATGGTCACAGACCCTCTCCCTGGAGGGGAAGTGGGGGTCCTGGGCTCTGGTGTCAGCCCATCCCTGTTGGTAAAAAAGCAGGCTGAAGTGGACGTCCCACAGTGACCTAAGACCACTGTCCTGGTGGCACACTGGAAGCTAGAAGGATGCCCTATAGCCTGGCATCCCAAATGAGACTTACATGCCCGGCTTGGCTCCGGCCATCAAGACCATGCGCAGAGCAATGCGCTTATGCAGGTTCCACTTCTCCACGGCAGCTGCCACGCAGATGACCCCCACCAGCAGCAGCGTGGTGTTCTTGAAATACTCCGCCGCCACCTGCAGAGAGGTCAGGCAGGTCAGCCACCCTCCCAGAGCCAGGACCCAGGGCCCAGCACCGGCGGGGAGATTGGGCCATGCCACATAAAACCTGTTCTCAATCAAAGAGGCTGGTGAAGAGGAAGCAGGGAGGTGAGGATTATTGAAACAGCTGACCATCCTAGAGTGGTATCTACTGAACACTCACTGTGGGCAGGCACTGTGCTAACTAAGCACTTTACAGATTATTTCATTCAAGCCAGCCAGTAACTCCACAGGACAGATATTCTTCTCCACTTTGGTAAACATTAGACCACTGTATTTAAATTTGATGTGAATATGATTTTAAAGAATAAACACATATAATTTTATATTGATCTTCTAAAATTATTAAAATAACCCCAGGTTCCTCCCCAAACCTCATTTTTAATATTTTTAGAAAATATTAGAAAATTATGTTCATTTCTATTAGAAAATTAATGCATGTTCAGTATGGAAAACTTCAAAATATAGAAAAATTTAAAGACAAAATTACCCTTACTCATGCCACTGTTGATACTTATATACTACTGTTAAATACCTGTAGTTTCTTCCATTTTTCCTGTATCTATATAGATATATAAATGGATTTATGCAGTATGTATACTTTTCTATCTTGCCTTTTTTCATTCAACATCATATCCTCATCATTTTTTTCTTTGAGACAGAGTCTTGCTTAATTTTAAAATTTTTAAATAATTCCCAATTATTCTGAAGTTCCAGTGAATTCCAAAAATGAAAATAGTACAAGGAACACCTATACACTACCTTTTTTTTTTTTTCCCTGAACCATTTGAGGGTAAGTTACATATATTTTGGCTGGTCCTTTACCCGAAGTACTTCAGTGTATATTTTTTTTTTTTTTTTAAATAAATTTTTTTGAGACGGAGTTTTGCTCCAGAAGGCCGGGTGCAGTGGTGATGTCTCAGCTTCTGATTTCAAGCCATTCTCCTGCCTCAGCCTCCTGAGTAGCTGGGATCACAGGCGCCTGCCACTACGCCCGGCTAATTTTTGTATTTTTAGCTGCAGCAGATTGCACCATGTTGACCAGGCTGGTCAAACTCCTGACCTTGTAATCTGCCCACCTTGGTCTCCCAAAGTGCTGAGATTACAGGTGTAAGCCACTGCACCCGGCCTTTTTTTAAAAAAAAAAAAACAAAACAAACAAACAAACAAAAAACAACTGAGACAGGGTCTCACTCTGTTGCCCAGGCTGGAGTGCAGTGGCATGATCACGGCTCACTGCACCCTTAACCTCCCAGGCTCAGGGTGTATTTTCTAAGAATAGGGATTTTCTTTTCCTTACTAGCCACAGTACCAGTTATAAACTCCTTTCTACTTTCTAACCGAATCATGGGGCAGTTGAGACACAGCGCAGTTAAAAAGACGTTTCATATGTTTGAGGTTCATGGACCAAATCTTTGTTGATTCTCTCACTTGGAACGTTCTCTCTTTCCACCTCTACCTGTACATTCCAATCAGACTTTGAAGCCAGGTTCAGGCCTGGCACACTCCAGAAAAACCTTGCTTGTGGCCCTCGCCTCTGACTCCAGAACATTCCTCCTGGGCACCATTAATTCCGCACACCACAAGCACTTGGAGCATTACTTGAATGATCGCTTCCGGCTTGTACTGTTTTCAATTTATTTTTGTATGAGTACCTCCCTTGTCTCGCAACTAAATTTTTTGGCTGTGAATGGTTTCTTTCTACACATCTTAACACCTAGCAGAATAATAGGCAAAAGTAGATGCTCAATAAATATTTGTCACATACATGAGAATTGCTTCCAACTGGAGGAACCATGACAGAAATTGAGAGGAAAGGATATAGAAAAGTTTAACTTCTAATTGAAAAACCCTCTTAAAGTGGGAAAACAAGAATGTTTTTAACTGCAGCAAAAATAAAAGTTCAACAGGAAAGGAAATGTAAATACAGTAAAACACATAGCATTTGGAATAATATGTACATAATCATACGAATTTTGATTACGGAATTAATAAAAATTCTGATATGACTACTGGGAGGATGGTGGAGGGCAAAGCTGGGGATGTAAAAGAAAAAAGTCTTCATTGCTCTAACAGGAAGTCAGCTGATAACTGCTTAAAGTGAGAACCCAAGAACTAATAAAAGAATGTCATATGAAGATATGGCGCTTAATGGCAGAAGAAGCAGTTAACAAAGATACAAGTTATTGACTCAGGGTGGGGTGGGACTTGGTAGGAGAAAAGTGGGAGGGGATGAGGAAGGAGACTGCTGACTTTTCATAATAAGCGTTCAGTATTACAGTATTTGATTTTTAAACTTTGTGCTCCAAACACTTTGATAACATCAAAACCAAAATAAAGGCAGGCTGCTCCACCTCTCCTTTCTCTCTTTTGCCCCATGGACATTTCATTGCATCTGGTTGATGAGGGTTGTGCAGGAGAAGGGACATACGTCCTTGCTGTGACCATTTCCTGGGAGGAAGAGCCCCTGCTTCTGGTTAACCTAGTTCTTGTCTCCAAGCCCATTTCTCAGCCGACCACTGTCATAAATGTCCCCTGGGGGCAGGGAAGGCCCCCAGCTCTGGACAGCTTATGACTCCATGGTGGAGTCCTCTCTTAGACGGCAGTGATCATGGGTGGGTGGGGTACGGGGGAGCTTCCCCTCAGCGGGAGTGGGGAGTGCTGCCAGATTGTCCTAGGGCAGCTGCTGAACTGGGGGGTCACGGGCCTTTCTCACTGCCTAGTTACTTTCCCAGGCTTCCAGGAGGCAGCTCTGTGGCACTAATGGAGCTTCATTTTCTTGTCTACCAAGGAGGGAAACTGACAGGTGTGGGACACGACCGCTGTGGGAGATGGTCTTTCCACCAGCACTATGACACAGCCCTGCGAAGCTTTTCAAGTCAGTGCAACTGGGGTTACTTTCCCAGGGGACTGACAGACAACAGCTGTTTTCTGCCTCGTTAGCACACCCCATTCTAGAACACTGGTTTGGTGTGATGGCCATTTGGGAGGCTTAGTGCCTAAACAACAGGTAGGCTACTTTCCTTGGGTTCCACTTGGAGGGAGAGGAAAGGAACCAGGAATATGGAGTGCCTTCTAGTCCCGGGCATTTTACATGCTGCATTCACTTTCTCATCTGATCTCCACAACAGTCCTATGAGGCAGCACTATCCGGATCTCAGTTTACTGATGAGGAAACTGGGGCGTTAAGGAGCATCTCCAAGGTCGCAGTGTAAGGGCAGAGGCAGGATGTCAGTCCAGGGCCATCTGAATCCAAAGCCTCCTAGACAGCCTGCCACATGGTGAGCCGACTAGAAATCCCTCGTCTGATCCAACTCTAGGGAGATTTTCTTGGTCTCCCAGACAGCATGAGCTGGCATACATTTCTTGTCAGTTTTTTTCTTTTTTTTTTGAGACAGAGAGTCGCTCTGTGGCCCAAGCTGGAGTGCAGTGGTACAATCTCGGCTCACTACAACCTCTGTCTTCTGGTTTGAACAATTCTCCTGCCTCAGCCTCCCAAGTAGCTGGAGCTACAGGTGCTTAGAAAAACACAAATGAACCACCTTAGTGGAACTACCACATCTGGTGATTTTTTTTTTTAATGTGTGTGTGTGTGTGTGTGTGTGTGTATATATATACACATATATATATATATATATATATATATTTCTTATAAATAGGTATGAGGTTTAACCATATTGGCCAGGCTGGTCTTAATCTCCTGACCTCAAGTGATCTGCTCATCTCAGCCTCCCAAAATGCTGGGATTACAGGCATGAACCACTGCAACCAGCCCACTGGTACACATTTTTTGTCTTCATTCATAATTGTAGTCCTGACACTGGCCTTAAGTGCCCAGGCTGGGGCCAGTCTAAGCTCCAGGCCCAGCTTCAGTGGGATATTGGCTCTGTGCTGGGTGTTTGGTGGGCTCAGGTCTGTTCTCTATCTTTTCTGTTCCCGTGTAAGTGATACCATGTACTCGGGAGACAGCCTGGGGCTCAGGATATTGTGATTACAGAGGTAACATCATGGAGTGGGGAAGAGGGAGGACTCTGGAATCAGCCAGGACTCTACCGTGTAACCCTAGGCAAGTTATTCAGCCTCTCTGGGCTTCATTTTCTCATCCAAAAAAAAAAAGAAAAAGGAAGGTTATGTGTGTCCCTCCCTCGTAAGGTTATTACAGAGGTTAAATGATATGCGCAAGCCAGCTGGCATGGCCTGCTGCACTGATGGCCGGGATTCTTGGTGACTCTTCTGGTTGTGAAGTGCTCCATCCAAAGGCTGACCTGGTTTGAGGCCATCAGCACACAGAGCAAAGCCACAGGGCTGCTTTTTCATTTTTATAAATTTAAATTTAAATGCAGTGGTGGTGTTTGTTAGTTTTCTAGCCCATTGATTTTTCTTTCACAATAACACTGGGGTTATTCAGAGCCTCCCAGGGAATGCCAGACTTCCAGGATTCTCGAGGATGACTGGAATTGTTTTCTAGAGCGTGTTGCATATTTCCTGGCTTTATTTACAGAGTCTGTGCATTCTCCCCAGCTTCTCATGAGACACGTGCCAACTCTCCCCATCATAGCCTCAGCCCAGGGACCCCCTTATCGCTCTTGCCCTTGGCTAGCTGTCCAGGCTGCTGGTCCTCCTCTGGTCCCTGGGTCTGCATTTTCCAGGTTTCTCATCTCATTCTTAGGCAGCCGCAGTTTCCCGACATGAGGATGCTTGCCATTAGCATTCCTTTCCCTGTTTTCTAATTTCCCAGACTAATATCCTGTTAGCTAGGAAACTAGATAACGAAACTTGTTAAGAGTTATTTGTAAAGAGAAATTAGATTCTAAATGGCTGTTCCTCCCCAGGAGTAAAGTGCATGGATTTTAGGATATTTGCATTGGTGGTTTGATTGTTTTTTCTGCTTTTCTGCTCTGTAGTTTTTCGCAGTATGCCACGTCACTGAACCTGGAAAGCAGAGGTGTTTCTGGACTATGTTTTAGGAAAGATGGGCTCGAAGAAGTCAGGTTGACAAGGAAGAGCTATAGCAATCTTGGGCTCTGAAGTTCTGATGAATTACTTGCTATTGGACAACCTAATAAACCTCTGTACCTCTGTCACCAATTCTTTAAGGGCAATAATGATGCTACATAGCTAATTTAATCTGCTGTGACATGGGCTTTACATGTAAGATAATGCAGGTGGGCTCTTATTTTTAAAAATTATATATTTTTTATTTTATATATTTTTTGAGACAGAATCTCACTGTCACCCAGGCTGGAGTGCAGTAGCATGATCTTGGCTCACTGCAATCTCGGCCTCCCAGGTTTAAGCAGTTCTCCTGCCTCAGCCTCCCCAGTAGCTGGGACTACAGGCACCGACCACTGCATCCAGCTAATTTTCTATTTTTAGTAGAGACGGTGTTTCGCCATGCTGGCCAGGCTGGTTTCGAATTCCTGACCTCAAGTGATCTGCCTGCCTTGGCCTCCCAAAGTGCTGGGATTATAGGTATGAGCCACCATGCCCAGCCTTATCTGAACAATTTTGCAGTGAAATTCTCTGAACCCTGGGAACAGACACCTGGGCTCGCTCTTGCTCAGTGCTAAGCTAAACCCCGCCAGGGCTGAAGCACCACAGGACTCCATTCCAGTTAGTGTCCAAGCAGCACAGGCAAGCCAGTGGTGTCTCCTCTCCGCCTTCCCTGGGGGCAGGAATGCTGTTTCTGCTGGGTAAGTCCCCAGCATGGGCTCAGACACCCTTCTCATCACCTGATTTGCATTCCTGGTTCCATCTGTTTTATATATTGAGTCTTCCAAGATTTGGTTTAAAGAAAAGATTTTGTTGCTTAAAAAAACATTCTTTGCAAATCCTGCCCTAGAGAAGTCTAAAGTAGAGAGACCCAGATGGGTGCTGGCGCGACCCAGAAACTGGCCCAACTCTTGCATGACTGGAGACACTGATTCATAACCACCACCACCCCTGCCCCAGTTTCTTCTTTGGGACTGTCGGAAGTACTCAGATGGGGAAGCTGAGGCAGAGGTCTGGGCTCTGAGCCACAAGCAAAGGGACTGCTGGTCAGGTGGTGACTCAGAGGGAGCTGCTCTTCCCCCCAGAAACATTAGTTTGGTCTCGAAAGGCTGCAAGGGTCTGTAGGCTCCCACTGAAGGCCCATGTGGAGCTCAGCTGCGGGCTGTGTCTGGGTGGCTGAGGGTGAGGGCAGCCTGGGGTTCAGGCTGGTGGCCAGCTGGATGCCCAGCCCACATGCTCACAGGCCCACGTGCAGAGGACTGGTCAGCCTCCGTGGTGAGCAGAGATGGGAAAGGCAGAGCTGAGAGTGCTTTATGAAATGCCCCCAGGCTTAAACAGAGAAAGTCAGGGTGACAGTCAGATGGCAGGAATCTGGTAGGTCAGAAAGATCAGGAGCCAGTAGGGCAGCGGATTCATGACAGGCAGCTCCAGCAGCACTGGGCTGCAGAGGCTGCATGCTGTCCCCGCGGGTGCGGCCTGTGCTCCCCCCTGCCCCTGCGGGAGCTGGAAACTGAGCGAGACTGGCCCGAGGCCTGCAGTGCAGGGCCAGAGAATGCTGGCTGGGCCAAGGGCAAGTGTGTGTGTGTGTGTGTGTATGTGTGTGATGTGTGTGTGTGTATGTGTGTGATATGTGTGTGTGTATGTGTCTGAGTGTGTGTGTATGTGTGATTGGGAATATGTATGGGTGTGTATGTGAGCGTGTGTGAGTGTGTATGAGTGTGTGTATATGTATGAGCATGTGTATGTGTGTATGTGTGTGTGAATGTGAATGTGTGTAGGCATGTATGTGTGTATGAGTATATTTATATGTATATTAGTATGTGTATGCGTGTGTGTATGAGTGCACAAGTGTGTGTATGTGTGTGTGCCTGTGTGTGCATGTGTATGTGTGTATGAGTGTGAGTGCATGTATGTGTTTGTGTGTGTGTGTGAGTGCATGTATGTGTGTATGTGTCTGTGTGTGTTTGTGTGAGTGCATGTGTGTGAGTGAATGCATGTATGTGTGTGTGAGTGCATGTGTGTGTGTGCATGAATGTGTGAGTGCATGTATGTGTATGAGTGTGAGTGCATGTGTGTATGTGTGTATGTGTGTGAGTGTATGCATGTGTGTATGAGTATGTGTGAGTGCATGTATGTGTGTATGAGTGTGTGTGTGTATGAGTGTGTGTGAGTGTATATGTGAGTGTGTGTGCTCTGGGGAAAGGGTAAAGATAAAGAGCACATGTAATTACACCCAGAAGCGGATCCTGACCCTGGGCCTCCTGGAGAGCTATTTGTTCTCTAGCCCCAACATCCAAACCATGCTTTCTGCTCCACCAGAGAGTTCTGGTGCCCACCTCTACGCCATTCTCCTATAGACAATAAATCTGAGCTAAGTTGATTGACACAGGTATCATGCCCAGGCTATAAACTTTGAGAGCAACACATTAGGAGGGGCTTAGAGGACTTCGGAGGCAGATATAATGACAGTGAGAGTCACAGTGGAGCCAAAACAAAACAAAAACACACAAACACAAACCTAAAATACAGGACTAAGCTCTGTGCACCAGCAGAGGAAGTAGCAGCTGGATACTCACAAGATCACAGAGGAACCTTAGCGTCCAGCCCATCTCCCAAGACACAGTGTATGTCTAGTGTATCTGACATGGTCATTTGGCTCAGACTTCTAGGGACAGGAACACAAGGGCCACACGTGGCAGCTTGTTTCAGAGTTTTCCTTTATACAGAATGGGGAATTCCTTTATGGCACTCTGACTCTGGTTCTGGTGTGACACTTTGGCCTGGAGTGTGGAGGCATGGAAGCCTGACTCATGTCCCCCTTAAGCCTTCTCTTCATTCTCATGTGACCCAGGCTCCAGCTTTTGACATCCCGGCCACCCACCTCTGGATGTGTTCCTTATCCAGAATTTGATGCACTGGAGATGTCATCTATTAATTTTTCAAAATTAAAAAAAATTTTTTGAGACAGTCTCACTTTGTTGCCCAGGCTGGCGTGCAGTGGCACTATCTTGGCTCATTGCAACTTCTGCCTCCTGGGTTCAAGTGATTTTCTTGCCTCAGCCTCCCGAGCAGCTGGGACTACAGGCACCCACCACGATGCCCAACTCATTTTTTACTTTATTTTACTTTTAGTAGAGATGAGGGGTTTTACCTTGTTGGCCAGGCTGGTCTCAAACTCCTGACCTTAGATGATCTGCCTGCCCCGGCCTCCCAAAGTGCTAGGATTACAGGCATGACCCACTGTGCCCAGCTCATCATGTATTAATTCAATGAAAGATTTCTGTCACATTGCCTAGAGGTTAAGAGCTCAAGTTCTGGAATCACAATTCTGGATTCAAGTCACAGCTCCACCACTTAGTAGCTGCGTAACCTTGGGTGAGTAAGTTACTTAACCTCTCTGAACTTCAGTTTCCTCTTTTGTAAAATAAAGATAAAAACAAAAGCTCCTTCACAGAGGATTAAGTTATATAGTGCGTGTAAATGACCCCCTAGAGTGCCTGGCATATGGCAAACACTTGGAATGTTGGCAGCCACGTTGGACTGATGGTGACTCATGCTGAGCTTGTACTTAGCTAAAAGCCAAGGGTCTTTTTCACATGTACTTTTGGCATTTATCCTTATTAGACTTCATTTTGTCAGTTTCAGCTCATTGTCTCTTCCTGTCCACATGTCTCATTCTGCCACCACACATTAGCACCATGCATTAGGTAGGTAGCGCATCCAGCTTAGCCATCTGCAAATCTGATAACGTGCCTTTTATATTTTCAACTGCAGTCTCACCCCAGTCTGATACCAACACGTTATTCAAGATTCTTTAGGTTCAGCTGTTCACCCAGCCCTCAAGTTACTCAACTATGCTTTCTCATGGAGCCCACTCTGGCTCCTCCGAGTAAGAAATTCTTTTTTCCCCCTGGAAATTTTGAAGGCTCCAAGGAAAAAGTTAAATTATATTCAATAACTTCTGTTTAAAAGACCAAGGAAATTATACAACTCTTTAGAAAGACTGCGATAAAAAATTGGTCAACATGAAATTTGGGCAGTTGGCAATGTCAGTTTTACTTATCTAGAACATCCCCACTTGAGGAGGTGTATAAATCCTCCACAAGGCCAGAAAACGAGGCACCACTGCCTAAAGCATTCTGTATTTTTCCACATGGTTTATACTTTCTCTCTACTAAAATAGAAACTTCTCAAGGTCAGGAACCCTTCTGTCATTTCGTATCTCTTGTTGGCACCTGAGTCTGAGCTTCACACACAACTCCTAATACCCACTTGCTGACAAAATATTACTGTAAAAATGAAATACTTATATGTACTTGTGATGGTTGACTTTGCACCTCCACCTGAGTGGACCACGGGGTGCCCAGGTCAAGCATTGCTTCTGGGTGTTTCTGGATGAGACTGGCATTCGAATCAGTGGATTGCCCTCTACCACGTGGACAGACATCATCCAGTCTGTCAAGGGCCTGACTAGAACAAATGGCAGAGAAAGCAGGAATTTGCTTCCTTTTTCCAGTCTCACTACCTGGGCTGCGACGTCTCTCATCTCCTGCCCTGGGACTGGGAACTACACCATTGGCTTCCCTGGTTCTCAGGCCTTTGGATTCACTTAGAGTGACATCACCAGCTCTCCTGAGTCTCCAGTTTGCAGGTGGCAGCTCATGGGATATCTTAGGCTCCATAATTAATCAAGTGAGCCAATTCCTATAGGCAGACAGACAGACAGACAGACACACACACACACATGCACATACATACACACACACATATGCTAGTCTTCTCTTGGTTCTGTTTCTCTGGAGAAACTGCAGAACACATCCTGCTTCAGGCAGTGAGAGTTCTGATATGAGATTCAAGAGGAAAGAGGTGACATTTTTATTCTTGTCACTCTCAGGGTACCTGTATCATCCCATGTTGGACCTGGTAGATCCAGAACTCAGAAAATATTTTTTCTAAATGTTGAGTGAATAACTGAGGGAACCCAGCCACAGTCCCAGAAACACTGATCCCATTCATGTGCCTTCTCTCCCTCACTGGAGACATTACTGACACATTGTCAAGAAACACTACAATCAAGTGCGGGGAATGGAGGGCTGATGCAGGGATGATGCTGGGCCACAGACGGGCCACACACAGTGTACATCCCAGAGAGCATGAGTCTTGGTGGGGAGAGCACATGTCTATGAAAAGTTTATATCTGGTATATCTGATGCACCATTTAAAAGATAAAGACATCAAATAGGCTCAAAGAGAACGGATCAACACTTTCAGCCTTAGGTCTTTGGAAGGGCTTCACCAGCCAGAGTAGTTGAAATGTAAGACTTCAAAGTTCAAAGGAATGGGAGAGAACTTTCCAAAGCGGAAGAATAACCCAAGTTGCAATAAGAGGATGGTGAAGAAACAGGTAGGTTTTGGGAGTGACAAGGATTTGGGGACTCCTAAAGAGCACCAGCCTAGCTCCTCCCTGTGAGCCCTGGCACATACTGGCATCACAGTGGTGCAGCATGTGTTTTCTTGGCAAATGTAACTGGCTCATAAAGGGCTATAACCCATGTCCTCTGCCTTACTGCCATTTCCCTCTAATCTGAGCTAAGAAGGTCAGCTAAACAGACTATATTTGGATTAAGCTGCTCCTTGTAGCCCGACTACTAACTATCGTCACCAGCCAAAGCCACTTCATCAGGCAGGTGGACTAGAATTTTTCACCTCAAATCATAAGATATGCTTTCTGGCTTCTCCAGCCCCCAGCAATAGTGACACACAGACCCTCCCTGGACAATCTTCATTGACTTTTCACAGAGTCCTGTTATCCTCGCAAGCCACTGCCTCTGCAGACTCTCCTTATGGGTTTGGGCTTCCTCTCTGGTCAAAGGGGCATCCCTCAGATAACTGTTGCCTGCAGCATCTCTACTGTGCCCTCCGCAGAACAGAGACATTGTCTGCTTGAAGACTAACCATGCTATTGGCTTTTGGGCTGCCTAGAGTGAAATACAAAGATTAGGTTTCTTAATTAATACTTGTCTCACTTTAAAATGTTATTTAGGATTCAGTTCTTTCTAAACTTCATTTTTTCTCCCCTTTACCCTCTACTTTCACCCCCTGCCCTTGTTGGTTTTACTTTCACAATTTTAAAGAGAAGCCTGCAGGACAAGCTTCTAATAGCTCTCTTAAGAAAAGTCACATTTAAGATTCATTTTTCCTTTAGGCAGACACAAAACCCCATTATTACCTATTCTTTTTTTTTTCACAAAAGAAGGGGGACAATTAGTATGGCTGTCTGGTGATTCTGGTCACAGATTAGCTTTTACATGGGTCCCCAGGATATTGGGGTTGTACCCATCTCCAGGAATAAAAGCACTGCTGAGAGCTTTGGGATTCTATTATTTTTGGTGAGCCTGAGGCTATGGCTACTCAATGCCACACATATATTCGTGCATATATATATGTATGTATATAGATAGATAGCCACACACACACACACCTATCTATCTCTATATATAGGGATAGCTAGCTAGCTAGCTAGCTAGCTAGAAAGCAGAAAGAAAGAGAAAGAAAGAAAAGGAAGGAAGGAAGGAGAAAGAAAAAGAGAGACAGAAAGAAGAAAGAAAGAGAAAGAGAGCAAGAAAGAAGAAAGAAAGAAAGAGAAAGAAGAAAGAAAGAGGAGAGAGAGATGGGAGAGAGGGAGAGACAGAGAAAGAAGGAGAGAGAGAGAGAGAACCTAAGACCAAAACAAACTAAAAAATTAGTCAGTTAAATCTATCCAGTAGAAAGACTTAAAGTGTTCATCGCAGTCAAGTACAACAATTAGAGGATCACCTAATTCTATCTTTGTAATTTCAAGAAAGTTCTGTTATCAATTAAAGCATCCACAGGCCCAGCTCTGTTCTTCCTCATATCACAGAAGGGAAGAGACTCACAGTTCTTAGTCATAACTCCACCTGTTCATAATCCCATGAAGCCACATGCCACTTTATGGAGTGTTTTTCTTACGGTGTAGTAATCCAGCATACACACCCTGAAATCTAATAGTTATGGGTTTGAATCTAATTCTGCTACTTTCAACTTTGTGATCTGGGGTGAGATTCTTAAATTTCTGGGCATACCTGTAAAACGGAAATATTAGCATGCACCTTGTAGAACCCTTGGGAGTATTCCATAACAATGTAGCGCTTCTGATATAGTGCCTGGCACTTAGTAGGCATTCAAACATGTGCTTCCTTTCCTCTTCCTTCTGTGCCTCTGCCCATAACTTCACCCCCATCTCTACTCTTCAGGCTTTTTCATCAGAAACCCTAAGCAGAGACCAGGTGTTAATAATGAGACCATTCAGATGGAACCAGGTGTTACTGAATGAGGATCATCATTCATTTTGCTCCCAGATTCTGGCTTTTTTTTTTTTTTTTTAACTTTTTCCCTAGTTTGCTCTGAAATTTTGCCACAATCTGGGCTTCCCACTGACAATTTCTGTTTGAGCTTTTGAGAATGCCACAGACAGTAAATGGAGAGGGCTCACTCTAGGGAGAGTGCAAAGAAAGAGCATGCAGAAACCTTGAGCCGGGGAAGAAGGAACAGAAATGTCGTTTTTTGGAGGGGTAGATAAAAACATTGTCAGGGCCCAGGGAAACACGGTCTCTCTGTAACAAACATTCATTGAGCACCTACTGTATACAGGTTCAGCTTTCTAACGAGACACCCCCAAAGTGAGAGATCTGATTCCTGCCTTTGTGTGCTTATGGTCTAAATAGACATCCAAAGACTGAAAAGGATCAAGACCAGCTGGGTTTTAGGCATCAATCACACAGCTCCTAAAAGGTTTCAGGCTGAGGGAGCAACTGGATATATGTAATCAAGTAAGGCTTCCTTAAAGAGGCAAGTTTTGAGCCAGTTTGAAGGAGATGAGGATCATGAGTGCACGGGGAGGAATTCAAGGTCTAGAACCAGATGCCAGGGCTTAGTGTTAAGGGGGGGTTTCAGTGGGTAACAAAGTCACCACCTCCTCAAGTGCTGGGTGAATCTCCCTTCATTGGGGGCTCTCTTTCATGGGCCCTGCATGGACCCAGGTGCAGGGGCAGGTGGGGAGGGTGGGGCTATAAGTGGTCTCACCTCACTGGATCGGAGGACTCCGAAGAACGGGTAGAGGAAGGCCGGTACCAGGGCTGCAGCTCCCAGAGGCACTGCCTCCGACACCCAGTACACAGCAGTCACGATCAGAACGTAGGCACACGAGGCCTCCTGCAAAGGAAGGAAAGGGTCAGTCATTCACAGGAACGGTCACCGCCACTGAGCGTCCAGATGCAACCCTGGCATCTGGGGCAGCAGGCACTCGGACTCTAATGCGGGTACCAGCGTTCCACCCTGGGACTACAAAGCCGGACTGGCAGGTGAGCATGGTGAATGCCTGGTGAGCCCATCCTTTGGTGGGTGACATTATGGCTGCTCCTTGGGGGACCGACGCCTGGCCTGCAGTTTGCACTGGTGTGCAGCCAGGCGGCTCTGAGGGTTCCAGAAACTGCCAGGGTGGGGACTGAACTTAACTGCAGTGACTCAGACCCATGATCGCAAAACCATACGGGCGGAATTCAAAGCTTTAACGTGGACTAGGATGTAACTGTTGTCAAGTTGACTGGACATCAGAAGTTCTTGGGGTAGTTGGAGGTAGGAATCACTGTGTGGTTGGGGCTGGGGCTCACACTTGTAATCCCAGCACTTTGGGAGGCCAAGGTGGGAGGATCGCTTGAGCCTAGGATCTGAGACCAGCCTGGACAATATATAGCAAGACCCCGTCTCTAAAAAATAAAATATAAATTAGCTGGGTGTGGTGGCACAGGCCTGTAGTCCCAGCTACGTGGGAGGCTGAGGCCAGAGGATCACTTGGGCCCAGGAATTTAGGCTGCAGTGAGCTATGATTACGCCACTACACTCCAGCTTGGACTACAGAGTAAGATGCTGTCTCAAAAAAAAATAATAATAATAATATAGTTGGTTCACATGTGAGCCCTGAGATCAGCCATCTTGAGTTTGACACATATGCCTAAGATATGAAGATATGGGGCATTGTGTGTACCTGACTTAAGTGGATGAATAAGAAGTGAGATTTACAGACAATCCAAAAGGTGGCTTTTGGCCTGTGCTCTTACAGCCCTGGGTGTCTGGGGTGTGTCTCAAGAATATCCCAGGGAGATCAGCAAGGCCTGGAATCTGGACCCCGCCCCCCCCACCAGCCTCATCCCAAATGGAGTAGCTTTGTTTTTATTTGATTCATATTCTAGCATTACGTGTAATATTTTATTTGGGAAAAAAAAGGCTTTACTGCTTTAAAAATGAATAAATGAAGTTAAATCCCCCCGTTTTAAATTCAGTAGTAAATTTTAAATCAATTGTTAGGCGAGAACTGGCTGACCATTTCCCCCTTCAATTTTGGACCCGAGGTTCTATCATGCTGTTTTGCATCTAGAGATTGACTCCTTCTCCCGAAGGCCTCCATGAGAGTTAATGAGGAGCTGAAGGGAGCATGGCAGAGGGAAGGGAGCACCGAAGAGGAAGGCAGCAGTCCTGAGCATGGGACTCTCATTTTGGATGAAGCAGCATCAGCTCCTAACTCAGTGTTTCTCAGCCTTGACACCACTGACATTTAAGGCCACATAGTTTCTTGTTGCGGGGGGCTGTCCTGTGCACTGTAAAACACCAGCATTCCTGATCTCTACCCACCAAATGCCAGTAGCACGTCCTCCATAGTGACAACCAAAAAGCCGTCTCTAGACAGTGCCAGATGTCCTTTGGGGATACAGAATGATCCCTGGTTGAGAACCCCTCCCCTAACCAGGGTCTGGTTCTCATTGCTCTTGGACCCCATTCTACCTGCCTGACACCATGGAAACGTCCGTCTACAAAGAATAAAGATAGCCATCTATCTGGAAGGGGAGGCCTGGAGATTCACCCGCATTTTCCACAGCCCACTCTCTTTGCTGGCTGGACAACCTAGGGTGCACAGGGTAATTAAGTACAACATTTGTATCAAAAGCCAGCCCTCCGTCAGCTTGCCCTCTAGTCGTGCTGATTGCTTCGAATTGCGCAGATGAACGCTGTTAAGAAAGGTTACCGGCTTACTCTAGGGAGAGGCTACACAGTTCAAGGGCTTGTTAAAGGTAACATCACCAAGCCCCGGGACTCAGAAGGCCATTATAGAAAAGTCAAGTTGGCTGTGAGCGCCTCAATTGTTACATAGTTCTGAGCCATCAGGACTCGTGTCTGACTTGCGAGGCTAGCTGCTGATCAAGGAACCTGACAAATTTTGCTGTTTATCGCCCGTTGAGTTCAGAACACACATCCTCATACTGTTGCATAAAAGTTACAAAAGGTCGCTGTATCAGTGAGGGGCAGTGGGAGTGATTAAATCAGCTGGGTTGGAAAGCACCTTTTGCCCTCCTGACATTCGTGGATTATGGGGTTGGGGTTTGAGAAATGGGAACTGGGCCCAGCGATTGTTGACTGTAGCTCCCCACTGAGCTGCTCTCTGGGGCCACAAGATCAGAGGGAAGATAAAACGTTTGGAAGTGCTGATAAGACAACAGAACCAATGGTGGAAAAAAAAGGCTCCAGTTGGAAAAGAATTCAATTTAGAGAAATACCCTGTTTGCTATAGAAATAAAACACCTAAAGGAGTTCAAACCCACGTGCTCTCATCTCTTATCTGGGAAGGAGACAGAGTAGCAGATCTTAAGTCCAGTTGAAGAGAAATTGTTGAGAGACAAAATGTCGGTCCCCTACTGGGAAGCCCTTATTCCTTGCTGGAACCCTTAGTCTCTCTTGATCTGGTCACTGCAGGGCTACAAGTTACAAGTTAAGGGGAAGGAGGCGGGGAGAGAAGGTGGGGAGAAAGGGAAAGGAGAAAGAGGAAAGGCGCCTGTAATCTCAGCACTTTGGGAGGCCAAGGTGGGTGGGTCACTTGAGGTCAGGAGTTCGAGACCAGCCTGGCCAACATGGTGAAACCCTGTCTCTATTAAAAATACAAAAAAAATTAGCCGGGTCTGGTGGCATGCACCTGTATTCCCAGCTACTTGGGAGGCGGAGGCAGGAGACTCCCTTGAACCCGGGAGGCAGAGGTTGCAGTGAACTGAGATCACGCCACTGCACTCCAGCCTGACTGACAGAGTGAGACACACATCAGCTTGAGTGACAGAGTAAGACTCTGTCTCAAAAAAAAAAAGGAGAGAGAGAGAGAGGGAGGGGGGACTTTCCTTCTGCCAGATACCTTTAGGTTTGAATTAGGAGAATTTGGGTAAAACAAGGCAAACATTTTGGTTGTAATATTATTAGAAATGGGACCAGGTTGCCGGAGGAAGTCATCAGGCCAACTTCACCCAGCAGTATTCAGGATAGGAATAACTACCATCCCTATTTTTTTTTTTTTTTTTTTTTTTTTTTTTTTTTTATTTTTTTTTTTTTTTTTTTTTTTTTTTTTTTTTTTTTTTAACTTTTTC
>NW_016107392.1:298929-304752 GCF_001604975.1 Cebus imitator | reverse complement strand
GGGAGTTTTGCCCTTGTTGCCCAGGCTGTAGTTCAGTGGCATAATCACTACTCACTGCAACCTCGGTCTCTCAGGTTTAGGTGATTCTCTTGCCTCAGCCTCCCAAGTAGTTGAGATTACATGCTCATGCCACCATGCTCAGCTTATTATTATTATTTTTTATTTTTAGTAGAGACAGGATTTCACCATGTTGGTCAGGCTGGTCTTGAACTACTGACCTCAGGTAATCCACCCACCTTGGCCTCCCAAAGTGCTGGGATTACAGGCGTGAGCCACTGCAGCCAGTCAACTACTATCATTTTTAACCTGGCTTTTCCTTAGAGTAGAAGAATGGACAAGAGACACCTTTAGAGAGTCTTTCCATATATTTTCCACTTATTTCACCCGGAATCTCCATAAACTTCCTTTTGCCCCTTCTAAAGCTTCTCAAAATTCAGGAGGTAAGCTTGTATTCATACAACCAAAAATACTCTGCGAAGTTTGCTTACAGGAAGTCTGATGTCCCAGTGCCTATCCCATGTCTAGCAGGTGGCTCACTTCACGTGGGCTGACCTGCACTGGGCTTCTTTGCTGGCTATTAGTCTCTTGCATCTTCTGGACAGAATATTCTGCAACCCCCAGGCTCCTTATTAATACCACTGGTTCCTTGCCAGCAGGTGTGTAGGGGCTGGGGATTGGTGAGTATTGAGACAATGTCTTCAAGGGATAGTACTATCTACTATTTTTTGGCTCCTGTTTACAAGTGAAGAGTTTGAAAGTGGCATTTTTCTATGTAGGACATTTCCTAGTCTGCTACTAACTTAGGGGTGGAATGGCTCATTTTCCATGCAGTTTGACCTCCACATTGATATCCCACTCCGACTTCACAGGAAGGAGGTTGAAGTCTGTTTATCTGCTATCATCAGTGACTGGTGGGCCCTTTTAAAAAAATTTAGCTTGGGCGGTTGAGGTGCAACTTTTATCCCACTGGGGGCACTGAGGAAGGGCTTAGTTATGGATGCCCCTCTTGTACCCTCTTCTATAACATGATAAATAGTGTCTGGACCTCTAGTTTTGGAGAGCTGGGCAAGAAAAAGGGGGAAGGTCATTTTGACTCCTTCTAAAATGGAGCTGAAGCTTGTTGCTTAGAAAAACCATCCAAATGCAGGCCAGGAGCTCCTGCCCAGGTATGCCACCCCTGCTCTAAACTCCAGCCCAGAGCAAGCAAATCCGTTTGGAATATTAAGGATTAAATATCAGCATCTAAAAGTTCGATGCAGGCCAGGCACAGGGGCTCACACATAATCTCAGCACTTTGGGAGGCTGAGGTGGAAGGATCACTTCAGGCCAGGAATTTGAGACCAGCCTGGGCAACATAGTAAGACCCCCCCCATTTCCACAAAAACAAAACAAAAACAAAAAAAACAGCTGCATGTGGTGGTGCTTGCTTGCCTGTAGTCCCAGCTGCCCGGAGGCCGAGGCACAAAGATTGCTAGATTCCAGGAGTTCAAGGCTGCAGTGAGCTATGGTTGTGCCACTCACTCCAGACTGGGTGACAGAGTGAGACTCTGCGTCTACAAAAAAAAAAAAGTTTGATGCAAATGGTGACAGATGGATGAAAGACACTCTACCTGCTGGGCACCTAGTCTGTGCCTTCTGTGGGCAGTGGCCAAGGTCCCCAAAGACGAGGCTGACTCAACAAGGAGATATGAGACATTCCTGATACTGCTTTGGAGAGGAGGCTAATATGTCTCTTGGTAACAGTCCCTTATATCAACCTGACGTTGAGGGAAAGAAAAAGCCACAAAAAGAAAAAAAATCAGGCCCATTTAGACAAAGGAGAAAATTGACTAGGGTACAGTCTGGGAAAAACGTCAGCAGCAATCACTGTCTACTAATCCCAGCCCAGTTTTAATCAGCGTCTCCCTGGCACTCTGGTGTATTTATTCTATGAAAGATTTAAGCCAGTTTGTTTTTAAGAAGAACCATCCTAATCCCCTCTGTTTAACTTTTCAACTTAATCTTGGTTACCAAGTTACTTACAGAGCGGAGTGGAAGAAGTGCTCCCCCTCCTACAAACGTGATTAACATGTTTTAGCTTATTTTTCCTAAAGTCTCCAGGGCAGTGCCAGCTGAGGGAAAGGGACAAGCCTGTCACAGAAGAGAACAGTGGAGGGAAGGGAAGCAGGTGACCACGGGGAGGTTGTGACAGGCAAGCTGAATGTGGAGCCAGAGCTCGGGTTCCTCTGTTTGCACAAACCGGGTGAAGAATGAGGTCATAGCCTAGAGTCTGGGGGCTCTTATCTCTTTTTTATCGTGTCATTTTGTGTCTGTCCTTCAAGAGCACAGGGAAGAAAACACAGAAGACACAAATAATTCAAGGCCACGTGCATGGGACCAGGGCAGCCTGCCAAGCTCTGCTTCCATTCCTTCTCTAGACATTCATTCCCTGAAGTCGATAGGAGTTTGAGGGATTAGAGCTTCAACTGTGGTCATGGAAGCTCACCAGGACACGACCACAGACCTCGGACAGGCTCCATGGTTTCCTTCCTCCCCCAGCCTTCTCCTCAGTGCCTCTATTGGGAGTTCTCCCTGTGTCTCCAGGGGCTCTCAGATAACCAGGGTCCCAAGTGGACTCCCGACAAACACAGATGCACTATGTCCTTTGCATGGATGTCGCTGGTCCCCGTGGCTGGGGTGGGCTGGCCTGTTGCTTGGTGCAACACCCATCAGTCACTTCTGCCAAGGCCCCTACTCTGTCCTGACCCCTGGTTGGGGGCCGTGGGATTGGGGGACTGAGACTGGGCTAGGGAACGAACATGACAGGAAGAAGCTATCTTGGTTTCCTCCAGAAAAACACTTCCATTTCTTTAAACCCACTACAAGCCATTTTGAGGGACTGCCTGAGCACCCCACGTCCCCCACCGACCTCCCCTCTTTGCCCTCCCACTGATCCCGGACCCCAGTGGGAGGGCGCAGGTCGGTACTCACGCTGCTGGGGTGGAGGATGGGCAGAGGCAGCAGCAGGAGTGGGACACAGACGACCAGCAGCAGCTTCCGGGCTCGGAGCAGGACCTGCAGCAGGCCCATCGCGCCTCTGTCCTCTCCAGCTCGTCCTTGAACCCCGCTCTGCCGGCGAAAGGCTTCCTCCCTAGGCACTGCTCTCTGTCCAGAGAGACTTCTTAAACCTTTCTTGGCTTCCAAGAGTCCTCCTTCGTCTTGGGGGCAGAACGGGAGGGCAGTTATACCCTCGCTGTTTCTACAAGAGGCTGGGCTCCCGGCCTTCTGCTTTAGGTGGGATTGATGAGCATCGTTTTATGACCAGCAAAAAGGAACTGGGAAAGGATGATAAACGGGGGCATAGTGGGCCTCCTCTCGGCTTGATTAGTAATAGAGTAACTTCATTCTAGGTGTCAGCAAAAGCCCTCTTAATCCATTAAACCACACCTTTGCTGCTGCTGCTCGGCCTTGAAGAAATCATTTAAAAGCTTAAAAACATGAAAAATGCTCAGAGTATATTGTGCTCTCCATCAGTTTTCCTTCCTCGGATGACCTATTTTGGGGAGGTCATCCTGTTTCATCTCCTACCCGGGCTCGCTGTTGGTAAGAATCTAGTAGCCCCTTTCCTTAAAACAAGCACCCGAGCTTGCCAGAGGTGTGTGAGGACTTCGTGGGCAGCTGCTGGTCGCTCCCAGGACCTGGTACCTTAACTCTGTTCACATGTCTTTCCTTCAAATTGGTTCCCTACTTATAATTTGCCTTGAGCCTGGGCCTCCAGAGCAGAAAAGGAAAGTCCCCAAGACATTCCTTTTTATCAAAGGACAAAAACTTGCCGGAGGCCCACCTTTAACTTTCATCCACCAATGGGAAGCCGGGACAGAGGCAGTAGCTCGGCCCACTCCTCAAAGCCAATCAGCAAATTGAAAAGAATGAGTCAATTTCTCTCCCCAGGGCGGTTCTTGATTGGTCACAGCGGGGTCCTGCTGATTCCGCAGAACCTAGGCAGCCTGCTAAGCTTATTTTTCAGTTTCTCTAACATCCTAGGGCTGGAGTGATGACCATCATCGTAAACATAATCTCACTTACCCAAGCACAGCTTTATTGTTTCGGATCATAGGACACAGAGCTTTCGCTGGGAGGGCCACCCGCTGATCTAGACCTTAGGAAGGGAATGTGCCTGGTGGCAGGGAGAAAATGCAACATTACTTCTGGAGAATTTTCCCCAGAGTGTACAAAATTAAGCCTTTCAGACTTCCCTGCTGGCAAAGATCGTTTGCCTCGGCACCCGGGGGGAACATAAAGGCTCTAGGCCAGCAGAGGGTATGAGCCTGTGAGAAGGGCCCCAGATCTTTTGGGAAGTGTGGCTGCCTCCCTGGCAAATTCTAGATGCCAGTCTCATGCCCAGATGTCAGTGGTCTTTCTGGCTAAAGTAGGTGCTCAAATGCTCCTCTCTGAGGCTCTTCAAAAAAGAAACGGAAGACCTTCTTTGGCTGGTACAAAAGGAGGAGGTGGGAGGGCAGGGAAGAAGTTGACAAGTTCAGGGACAAGGTCTTAGTGGCAGTTGGACTCTGGAATTTCTCCTGCTTACAGACTGGAAGAAGTTGTTAGCTTCTTTTCTCAGAGCGGACATGTGGATTTCGGGCAAGGAAGAAAAGCAAAAGCCCAAACATTCTGTAAGTAGTGGTTCTTGGCAACATTACCTTACCTTGATCTGGGAGACGCTGAGCAGAGTCAAAGGGTTCTAAAACCCATGTTGTCTTGAATTCACACAACACAGGAATGGCGTTCCAAGATCTGCAGCTATACTACTAGGAAATGATCCCCAGGCTAAAGTGACCCAAAAAACAAGTTCTTCTTGACTTTTAAGGCAGGTGCAACTGTGGATAGCCCGAGTCCCCTTTGAAATTATCTTGCCATCGTAGGATGGGCTAGGATGACTCAACTCTTCAAATGCATGTTAAAGACTGACTACTGTATTTGCTACATTCTGGCTTCAATTTTTTTTTTTTTGGTTATGATTTTGAAACTCAGAATGAACAATACCACGTGTGTGATGTTTTGGTCGCAAACATTAAAGACACCGGATAATTATAAGCAGCTGTGGAAGTCAACATCCACTGTTAAACTTCAAATTCCTCAGTGAGATACTCGGAGATAACAAAGATTCCAGTGAGCAACTCATTCATGACATTTTTATTATACCATAGATGAATATTTGTTAAATAAAAATAGGTACAGCAAGTGATACAATAAGACCAGTAGTTCTCCTTCAGAACTCTACCCCTTTTTCAGAGGAAGGAAACACGTTTCCAGAATACAATGCTCAAGGAATGTAAGCCAGATCCCACTTGTCTGAGGTATCTTAAGTAGTCAGACTCTTAAAAACAGAAAGCACAAAAATGGTGCCAAGAACTAGCGCAGGCAGGGGGAAGGGGCAAAGGGGAATTGTTCAGTGGGTATAGAGCTTCAGTTTTACAAGATGAGAAAGTCCCGGGGGTCTGTTGCATAACAACATGCCTGGAGTTAACACTGCCGTACTATATGCTCAAAAATGGTTAAGATGGGTCGGGCGCAGTGGCTCACGCCTGTAATCCCAGCACTTTGGGAGGCTGAGGTGAGCAGATCATGAGGTCAGGAGATCAAGATCATCCTGGCCAACATGGTGAAACCTGTCTCTATTAAAAATACAGAAGTTAGCTGGGCGTGGGTGGCACATGCCTATAGTCCCAGCTACTCTGGAGGCTGAGGCAGGAGAATCACTTGAACCCGGGAGGCGGAGGTTGCAGTGAGTCAAGATTGTGCCACTGCACTCCAGCCTGACGACAGAGTGAGAGTCTGTCTCAA
>NW_016107392.1:295488-298429 GCF_001604975.1 Cebus imitator | reverse complement strand
AATTAGCAAGGCATGGTGACATGTGCCTGTGGTCCCAACTACTTGGGAGGCTGAGGTGGAAGAATCACTTGAACCCTGGAGGCAGAGGCTTCACTGCACTCTAGCCTGGGCAACAGAGCAAGACTGTCTCAAAAACAAACAAACAAACAGAAACAAAATGAAAAAACTCACAAAGTTTTAAAATCCTAAAATGTGTCAGATGTGTCAGCAGAAATGGTTTCATAAGTCTTGGGCAAGTTTCCACTACAAATATCACACTCCCATATTATTCTATTAGTAAATATAACCAAATGTGACCCTTTCGTGACTATGGTTGTGGAGGGTGTGGCACTAATGAGGCAAAACAGGAGACCCTGTTTGTCCAGTCTCTGTTTCTACTGTTCCTTGGGCAAATAATAGTCTTTTTTGGCTGGTGGTGGTGAGCATAATATTTGACTCTGCATGTCAATGAAGTCATTGGCATAAAACTCCCTGTGAGTAAACAATTATCTGTATTCAGATTAAAATAGTTTTAAAGATTCTAGTTACTGAAAATGAAGTCTTCATTTGT
This sequence comes from Cebus imitator, assembly GCF_001604975.1. NCBI lineage: Eukaryota > Metazoa > Chordata > Mammalia > Primates > Cebidae > Cebus > Cebus imitator. The sequence continues at coordinate 297,879 of NW_016107392.1, read as the reverse complement.
CTTTAAAAAGGTCATGTCCTTCTTTTTTCTATTTTTTTCAGCTGTCAATTGCCGCAGAAATTCAGGCCCCAATTTGTGAATAAGTCTCATTAATTTTTTTGTTGCTGAATGAATGAAATACCATTGGTACCAATGGTCCTGGGAACCATCCCCCGATTCATGGATTTCTTACTACTGGGAGCAGCCATCTACATAATAACATGGTGGCCAGGGACTACAAGGGTGGGCCTTTCTGTCTGATGATTCTGAGTACAAGAAAGCTCTCAGATCCATTATCAAGGGAGTGGAGCCTCCTCAGGGCGGGTTACAAGACTGAGTGTCAGGGTATTGCACAGTGTCTAGGGACTGAGGTCATTGCTAATCCACTCCTGACTTGACATCTAGGAAAAGTAAATAGTGAAGGTAGGCTACCATGTGCATCTGCCTCTGGGCAATCCCAACGCTGTCTGTACACTGACATTTGTTTTATTTAGATAGTGATACCCAGAGAAGACTGACAGACAGTGAGTGTTAGAGTGTGGGCCCACAGAGATAGAGCACAGTCGAGCAGAAGAGACTTGGAGATGCGTCAAAAAACAGATACAAAGGTATTTGGAATTGGGCCCAAATATAGAGCAGCAGAGATACCAAGTGAAATAAATAGAAAGAGATAAGCAGAGTGACTGTGTCAGAGAGAACATGCACATTTAGAAAGGGGAAGATTGAACAAAAAAAAGCATATATCAGAATCTGCACTTGGAGGAGGTAAAAGAGCGGTATGATGCGGGAATGAGAGGGACGGAGACTTACTAATCTGAGCCGGAGAATATTAGGATACAAAGCTGTGCTTTTCTCTGATGGTGAATACCTTCTTCCTGTATCCTGATATTCTTCCAAAAAGATCATACGGCTAACACTGCTAGGCAAAGCTCATGTGCTCAAAGATTTTGAAGGAGTCCAGACCTCATCATTATCAAATGACGATTATTAAATACCCACTTCGGAATCAAATTTAGCCCATACATCACTCATTCAAAGATCTGACTTGTGGCAGCTTTAGCTTGCGGAACCCAGCTATAAGCTTAGGAGAAGCCAGAAGGATCTATGAGCTTATGAGAAATCCTTATTAGGACCCAGACACTTGACCCTAGCAGAGGCCTTCATCTATTAACTCTTATTTAACGCAGAATTATAACAAGCCTGGCTATCTTAGTTTTTAGGCAACAGCCAGCTAAGAAAGAACAGACTGTGAAGGACAAGTTATATTGGCAACAAGGAAAAATATGCTCTAATAGCCTGACAGTGAGGGAGGAAACAGAAAAACTCAGAGCTGGACACAGAATTAGCAGTCTGGGACCTCTCCGGGTCGGTACCAACAGTTGAGTAGACGTCTTACATCCAGGTGTGCTCCTTCTAGTATCTCACAGTTAAATGATTGTAAAAACTTCGTATATAGGAGTCTTAGAGATTATCTTATCCAACTCCTTCATTAGAATATTTAAATGATGACATGGCCAGGTGCAATGGCTCTCACCTGTAATCCCAGCATTTAGGGAGCTTGAGGCGGGTGGCTCACTTGAGGCCAGAAGTTTGAGAGCAGCCTGGCCAACATAGCAAAAAACCGTCTTTATTAAAAATACAAAAATTAGCTAGGTGTGGTGGCATGTTGGAGGCCGAGGCAGGAGACTCACTTGAACCTGGGAGGTGGATGCTGCAGTGAGCTGAGATAGTGCTCCTGCTCTCCAGCCAGGATGACAGAGCGAGACTCCATCTCAAAGAAAAAAAAAGTTTAAATGATGATCGTATACCAACAAAAGCTTAAGGCAATTTGTATATATAGTTTAAACTGATATCGAGCCAATATCTCTAAAAGGAAAGTTTTGGCATTTGAAAGGGTAGAATTCTATCACTTGAAAATCATTTTTATTTGGATCATTTAGTTCTCTGATGATGCTTAATTATTTTTGCATGAAGACAGACAGGAAGGGACGTTGATGCCATCTTGTTCATTGGGAGACTCTTTCTGCACTAGCTTGGTTTTTCTATTCAGAGACAAGGTCTGGCTGGGCTGGGCTGCGGGCCTCTGGTTTCTCTTCTGTGTTAAGCCAGCTTTCAAAAGAGAGGAGTTATTAAATTAAGATCACAAAATTACTGATTTTCTAACGGATTCTTCTTCAGCTTTTGGAAAAGTCAAGAAGTATATCCTTTGCAAATAATATATATATTAGGGCATAGCTCTAGTTTCTTTATATTTACTATAGAGCCTCTGGAAAATTGTTTATTTCACCCAGCACCCTAGTCACTTAGCACTGAAGGAATCTGTCCCCCATCTTGCCCATCGTTCTGCCATGATGTCTCCTTTAGCTCAGTCCTCACTTTTTTTTTTTTCTTTCTTTTTTTTTTTTTTTTTTT
>NW_016107392.1:290092-295473 GCF_001604975.1 Cebus imitator | reverse complement strand
GACTGTCATTCTGTTTCCCAGGCTGGAGTGTAGTGGCATGATCTCAGCTCACTGCAACCTCCACCTCCTGGGTTCAACTGATTCTCCCGCCTCAGTCTACCGAGTAGCTGTTATTACAGGTACATGCTACCACGTCTGGCTAATTTTTGTGATTTTAGTAGAGGCAGGGTTTCACTGTGTTGCCCAGGCTGATCTTGAACACCTGACCTCAAATAATCCTGCCATCTCAGCCTCCCAAAGTGCTGGGATTACAGGCGTGAGCCGCCGTGCCCGGCCTGTCCTCACTCTGGAGTGTGTGTGGCCACTGCTCTGGGTTGAAGCATATCAGACTTCTGCCTGCCACAGGCAAACCATTCTGCCCGTGGAGGCATTTTGAATGACCACTCCAGCCCTTTCTTCCAGCCCAGTCACATGATGGCATGAATCAGATGTGTCTTCCAGGAAACTACAAGGAGAAAAGAGCATCGGCGTTACTCTGATTTCATCTCTGCTGCTCTGTGCCGGCGGTATGTGTTCTGTTGCTGGTCTCTGTAAATGGAGTAGAGAATGAAGACTTTCTGGATGACTGTGCTGGTCCCTGCTCCGAGGCCCTGGTGTGGGCCAGTCTCTCAGGGAGGCGCTCCGGACTGTGAGGAGCGCATCAAGTCGTGCCTCAGGGCCTGGAAGAGGCTAATGAGGGACTGGGCCCAGATGTCCTTCTGATGGCCTTGGGACAGGGCCGTGCGATAGGCTGTGTAGGCCAGGGTCAGCGCTGTCCTTTCAAAGTCTTCTTTCTTGAGGATGCCAGGGTGGCCAGAGAGGCTGGCGCTGAGGCGGCGGATGTCTGGGATGCTTTTGGGGATGACGTTGTTGCAGATGGTGTGGAAGTCCGAGGCCTTCCGCAAGGAGGCCAGCTCCTCGTCCTTGATAGAGATCTGCAGGTCAGGGCTGATCTCAAGTTCGGCCAGCAGGAACTGGTGAGAAATGCGGGTTGTGCAGAGACGTGAAGTAAGGCACTGTTGACTCATTAACACGCACCTTCCCTCAGGGGGGCAGCTGCTAGAAGAACTCTGGAACCCATGAGACCTGAGTTTCGGTTCTGACTTTCTCACTTGCTGTGTAACCTTGGATGAGTTACTTGACTTCTCTGATCCTCCCTTTCCTTCTCTGTGTAAATGATTAGTAACAACATCTACTTTACTTGGATATTGTGAGAGGTAAATAAGACAAATAGGGACGAAGTTAATACAGTGCCTGGTTCAAAACCAGTGTTTAAGGGACTAATTATAGTTTTTAGTGTCCTGGATAAATTCCTTCCTCCCTTTCTTTCTCCCACCCAACAAAGATCATCTAAAGCATCAACTATTTCGGATAATTTTAAGGCGGAAGCTGGGAGACTCTGATTAGCTTGGTTTTTCTATTCAAAGACAAGGTGTGGCTGGACTGGGCTGTGGGCCCCTTCTTGTTTCCCTTCTGTGTTAAAGCAGCTTTCAAAAAAGAAGAGTTCAGACATAAAGGTCCTAAAATTACTGATTTTCATTTTTTCTTTTATTTTTTTGAGATAGAGTCTCACTCTGTTGTCTAGGCTGGAGTGCAGTGGCACAATCTCTGCTTACTGCAACCTCTGCCTCCTGGGTTCAAGTAATTCTCCTGCCTCAACCTCCCAAGTAGCTGGGATTACAGGTGTGCACCCTGGCTAATTTTTGTATTTTTAGTAGAGACAGGGTTTCACCATGTTGGTAGCCACCACACCTGGCTAATTTTTTGTATTTTTAGTAGAGACAGGGTTTCACCATGTTGGTAGCCACCACACCTGGCTAATTTTTGTATTTTTAGTAGAGACAGGGTTTCACCATGTTGGCCAGGCTGGTCTTGAATTCCTGACCTCAGGTGATCCACTGGCCTTGGCCTTCCAAAGTGCTGTGATTACAGGTGTGGGAAGTAGAAAAGTTTCTCTTCAAAATTTACCTTCTTGTTAAAAAATAAATTTTCTAATAACTCTTTGCTAAGCCCTGTCTGATGTCTGATGTAGCTATTAGACATGCCATGTTTACAGGCACATAGTATATTCTATGTCCTTGTACTTTACTGGAGATATCTGTGCTGGACGTGCTCACAGGCATGTCCCAGCTCACAGCCTATGCCCCTTACCTGTTTTAAAAAGTTTTAAATTATTAGCCAATCGTGTTTTAGTTTAGATTGTGAGGTCTGGCTCCAACCAATGGAGATGAGATGCAGCAGTAAGGACAACCCCAAATGTGTAAGGGATAAATATGCCTGCTTTTCCTTTGTTCATTGTACTCTTGTGGCAAGATGGCTAGCGAGGGTACCCTTCCCTCAGTGCAGGAAGTAAATATTGCTTTGCTGAGAGATCCTTTTGTCTCAGTGCTAAAAAAATTAGCAGATCTTTGCTGTACCAAGATCTGTTTCCAACAACAGGCATGAGCCACCATACCTGGCCCTGCTGTCTAGAGAGCCCTAGTGCGTGGAGTCAGAGGATGCCAAAGCTGAAGGGGAACCTTGGACAGCATAGTTGAATTCTCTCATTTAACAGATGAGGAGAGTCAGGCCCAGAGAGAAATGGTGGCTTATGCAAGGTGGCACAGTGGATGGGTGACAGTGCCAGGACTAAAGCTCAGATCTTGAGCTTGGGATCATAACACTGAACCAATCTGGGTGGCCTCAGAAAACTGACCCCGTGGTTTGGAGGAGGAGTGGGGTCTCAGTGATGCAGGGTGAGAGGTAGAGGAAGAGAGCCTACAGGGTGGTCCCTGGCTTCCAGAAACCCAGCTGGGCTGGCAGCTCAGCCAGATGGCATTGCTGTCACAGCATGCAGGGCCTTGGAGACATGGCTGCACCCAGACAATGGCTTGGCATTTCCTGGAGCGTCCTGCCTCCAGGCCTTTTCTTGGGAATATTGTCACACTCTGGTGCCTGGGTCCCAGGAATAACGCCTGCAGCCCAAACCTAATTTTTAGTTTAAACTGAACTGAACTCCTAATGCCATCATTCTCTGTTATAGGATGTGGGAAAGACAGAAGGTATGAGGAATATCTTTGAATAAGCAGGATTCTATAACCTCTACAAATTAGGCTATTCTCTACCATAGCAGCGGTCACTCATGATCAGGGGCTCAGGTCACTTCTCCTTTTCTAAAAACGATAGAGGAAGTGTAGTGCCTTTAGGGTAACTTGGATTGAGCACATTCCCCTCTGCCTACCTCGTAGAGCAGCTCCACCTCCTCCAGGGAGGTCTGCAGGACTGGGTTCAATGGCAGTGATGAGGACCTCTTTGGCCGGTGGGCAGCAGGGAAGAGCACGGCTGAAAGAAAGAAAACAGTGAGCTCCTGGCTGCTGTGTGCACCCTGATCTTCTCCCTCTGATACACCTTGAGGGTAGACAAAGAATCTTAAAATTGGACTGACTTGGGTGTACGGTGGCTCATACCTGTAATCCCAGCACTTTGGGAGGCCGAGGTAGGTGGATCACCTGAGGTCAGGAGCTCGAGACTAGCCTGGCCAACATGGCAAAACCCCGTCTCTACTAAAAATACAAAAAATTAGCTAGGCATAGTGGTGGGCACCTGTAGTCCCAGCTACTTAGGAGGCTGAGGCAGGAGAAGAATCACTTGAACTTGGGTGGTGAAGGTTACAGTGAGCTGAGATTGAGCCATTGCACTCCAGCCTGGGCAACAGAGCGAGACTCTATCTCAGAACAGGCAAGCAAACAAAAAACAGGACTGGCTCAAAAGTGGTGGTGGTCATAGCGTGTGGAGAGAGGTGAGAGGTGACACACTCCCCTGGTGTGTCCCGGAACACTCTCAGGCATGTCAGACCAGTGGCTTAAAAACTGGCTGCTCATCAGAACCATCTGAGAAAATGAGAAACGAAAAGAAAAAGAAAAAAAAAGCCATCTGAGAAAGTTTTACAAAATCTATATGCCTGGGGTTATACATGCCTTAGGGAGTTTATATTAAACCAAAGAAATAAAGCAAAGCAGAAATGAGTGAACAAAAAAAAGCCCCCAATTCAATAAGTGAGTTCCTGAAAACACTGTTCCCTCACAGCACTGCATCCATCTTAGCACTTTATCAGTATGAAGTGCTTGTTTATGTTGATTCACTGCCCTTTTAACCAGAAGATCGGGCTACCCCAGCCATCTGAAATATAGATGCCAAGAATCTGAACATAGGTGACAAGATAAAGGGAGAGAGCTTTACAAGACCTCGGCCCTTGGACCTAGGGCATAACTGTGGGGTCAAGCTCAGAGCTTCACTCAAGGGTTGGCAGATTTTTTTTTTTTTTTTGGAGATGGAGTGTTGCTCTGTCACCCACTCTGGAGTGCAGTGGCGCGATCTCAGCTCACTGCAACCTCTGCTTCCTGGCTTCAAGTGATTCTCCTGCCTCAGCCTCCTGAGTAGCTAGGATTACAGGCATGCGCCACCACGCCTGGCTAATTTTTTATTTGTAGTAGAGACAGGGTTTCACTGTGTTGGCTAAGCTGGTCTCGAACTCCTGAACTCAGGTGATCCGCCTGCTTGGCCGCCCAGAGTACAGGGATTTCAGGCATGAGCCACCACGCCTGGCCAGGACTGGCTGATTTAGAAATGCATTTCCTATAAAGTCAGTGACTTGACAGTGCTGTTCCCAGTGGTTACAGGTAGAAGTGGTAGCTGGAGGAAGACGGATGGCTACTAGACGTACACAGGACAGCAAGAATGAGGTACTGCCTGGGGACAAGTGAGGCAGAAGACAGAACATCAGAGGGTATAGGAATGATCATTATAAATTGCAGTTCTCCAGGACCATGCCAGGCTAGGAGCAAATAGCCCCGATCGCTTCCACAGCCCCCCTGGGGAGCAGGCACTGTGCAGAAATGATCGGCAAGCCCTTCGCCAGCTGATAGGTGCAGCTTCTTTAAGACACTTGATTGTGAGCTACCAGAAAACTGGGGAAATAACTGTAAAAATTGGAGACTACAAGGTGTCGGCAACCCCTGAAGTTGTGCAAGCATATTTTGCTTAATCATAAATGAGCTCTGCTAGTTGATAATGGTGTCCTTGAGCCACTGAGAAAAGGTCAAATTATATTCAGTGTACTCAGTTAAAGAAGGAAGGCTGAGTGTAGTGGTTCATGCCTGTAATCCCAGCACTTTGGGAGGCTGAGGTGGGTGGATCACATGAGGCCATGAGTTTGAGACCAGCCTGGTGAACGTGGTGAAACTGCATCTTTACTAAAAATACAAAAATTAGCTGGGCATGGTGGTGTGTGCCTGTAATCCCAGCTACTTGGGAGGTTGAGGTAGGAGAAGTGCTTGAACCTGGGAGGTGGAGCTTGCAGTCAGCCCAGATTGTGGTACTGCACTCCAGCCTGGGCAACAGAGCGAGACTCCATCTCAAAAAAA
>NW_016107392.1:267313-289662 GCF_001604975.1 Cebus imitator | reverse complement strand
AAAAAAAAAAAAAAAAGGAACTTTCCTGAAAAGCTCACTGACCTCACTGGTAAGGATCTGCCTTGTCCCAGAAAAGCCTGGTGGATGTATTATAGTATTGCTGTAAATTGCTTTCTCAGTAAATCATTTATGATCAATACCACAAGCTCTTCAAGGGCTGGCATAGCTATGATGGTTTTATATTTCTGTACCCCTGGCAGGCTTCTGGGTATGCACCAGACATAGCTGTTGATGACCAAATCCCTGCACTAAAGTTCTCCTCGACCAGCTCTGCTTTGCCAGGCCATGCCCGGGGAAGGAGCTATGAACTCCATGGCAGTATTCCCTAGCCCAGCATTTCAGCAGTTTATACTCTTTGCCAGAAAAGAGCCAGTTTCCCACAGAATCATAGATTTTAGGGCTTGAGGAAGGCTTTGCCTCTGCTTATCCATTGGCAGTGCTGGTAGTTTCAGGTGGAACTCGGGAGAGCGAGGTGTCTGTGACTCCACTAGTTAACACTGTTAGAGTCACCAGAACGATTTCTTTCTCCTGGCTCCAGAGTTCTGATTTAGTTGAACCAGAGTACACTGAAGACATTACAATTTCGTAAAGCTTCCTAAGTGCTTCTAATGACAGCCAACGTTGAGAACCACTGTCCAGTCAGAGTGAGTCTGACCTGAAATTGCATGGAAGATGCTAACCCTAGGCTGTGTGGCAGCTCTTTGGTTAGACCAGTGGCTCCCAGCCTTGACTAGACATTCGATTCACCTGGGCACTTTTAGAAACCCAAATGCCCAAGGCCACACTCCAGGCCAATTTATGGGCACCTCTGGGAGTGAAATGTAGGCACTGGGACTTTTTCCAGCTCCCAGGCTCCAGTGGGTCACCAGATCTGCGTTATCCACATCGTAGGCAGGCCAATGGAGTCTTTCTACTATAAAACAATTCAGAGCGTTTGCTTATCTTTTGGGGCCTTACAGGGTCATCTGAAGAGACCAAGGTCATCATGTTCTTGGAGGTTAAGAAGTGCAGGCACAAAGAGGGCACAGACTTTGTCTCTGCTTTCTCCTTGGCATGAGATGAGTTGGACCAGGATCGAGGTGTGGCCTGTTTCTTTCTTTGTGCTCTTCTTTATTCCAACCAGGAAGAAAGCAGGTAGAGTAAACTCCCTTCTCAGGATAGGAGCTAAGAGGGACTTTACTTCTTTAATTCTGCTAGATTTTATCTTTTATTGCCAAACTAAAGGTATTGTTCCCTTAAAAACACATACACACACAGAGACACACACAGACACACACACACACAGACACACACACACACATACACACACCCTCACTCCCAGCAGATGAATGAGTAGGGAGGGATTGTCAGGGCGTGGAGCACTTTCTGCCTGCTGTAATCACAGCCAGCCTGTGGCTGCCTGCCTGGAAGTTATTCATGATCTGAGACCTGGACTTTCTTCACTCAGTTATTGTCCTGTGAACAGCAACGTGCCTTTAACATGCTCACCCCAGGTGGACCCCCCTAGTTCTCAGAGAGCCAAGAAGAAAATACTTCCTGATTTAAAGCTGGCTTGATAATGGAAACGTCATTTCCAGTAGCTTTTGGTCTCCTACTGAACAATAACATAATTTGGTGGAGACTTAGAAATAGCTTCAGCCTTCAGACAAGGAGGATGGCTATTGCTTTAGAATGTATGTGTGAGTCAGGCATGGTGGCTTACATTTGTAATCCCAGAACTTTGGGAGGGTGAGTGGGTGGATCACTTGAACCCAGGAGTTTGAGACCAGCTTGGGCAACATAGTGAGAACTGTTTCTACTAAAAATAAAGGAAATTAGCTGGGCATGGTGGCACATGCTTGTGGCCCCAGCTACTTGGGAGGCTGAGGCAGGAGGATCAATTGGGTCTGGGAGTTCAAGGCTGCAGTGAGCTGTGATCAGCCACTGTACTCTTTGAGACCAGACTGGGCAACAGAGTGAGACCCTATCTCAAAAGAAAAAAAAAAAAAAAAAAAAAAAAACCAAGCAAAAGAAGAAAGCATTTCTAATGAATGTAACTGAGAAGGATCAATATCTAGAAGGTAAAAAAAGAGGTCTTACCAATTCATTTAAAAAGTAAAAACTTAGGATATATGTGTGGGAAGCACAGGAATCTTAAAGATGGGTCTCTCTTCCTCCCTTCCTCACCCCCACCCTTGTACTGGTCCACCAGCCCTGGCAGAGCTGCCCCTCACATTTCTGTGGCTGCTTTGACCTTGTGCATCAGGCAGGGGTAGGGACGGTTCTGCCCCTTAGGCTGCTGAAGGGCAGTCAGCTCTAGGGCAGACACCTCAGTGGCTCAGATCTGACTCCCTGTGGGAGGCAAGACCTAGAGAGAATAAACTTATCTCCACTGAAGAGGCTGGAGGTGAGGTGGGTGAGAAATAGCTCTATCTGATCCATGTCAAAACACAGAGGTAAAATTTCCCAGTGTACGGTCACTCCAAGATGTTCTTGTCCATAATGACGAAGGCTGTACCCTGCTAGAGATGCTGATGGCTGAAACGAGGGCTGGCAAACTCCAAGATGTGTATGTGCAAAGCTGGAAACCAGACTCACCTCTACATTTTAGAAAATCCTGTTTCCCCAGGAAGCCTTTCCTGCTACTCCCACCGTACTGTTTCCTTTCTCTGTCTCCTCATGATTTCTGCATTCAGGCTTCATGTCCTGCAGCTTGCTGCCCACCACCCTGAAGAGTTTCATCAGGGTTGCCAGGCCCTGGGAGGGCATGAATGGGCTGCATGCAGCCTCTGCTTCACCTCCGTGTGTGCATAATGCAGAGCTCTGGGTGAGGTCTCAGGATATATTTTGGAATATTTTTTAAAAAAACATAAACTAGGTAGTAAAAAAAACAAAACAACAGACTTGGAGAATTTTCAGGGCTTTGCTGGGTTTTTCTCCCTTTCCCTTCTGTCCTGTCTTTCAAACTTACGGAAGTCGCTTTAAGTTCAGCTCCCTGCTCCCTGTGAGCTGTGAGTAAAGTGCTCCGGGCAGCACAGCCTTTGCCAGGCTGGTGGGAGCGAGGCCTGAGTGCTCCTCCCCGGATGCCCATTAGCAACGGCACCTCCTCTGAGAGCAGGATGCGGAGAGCAGAGACTGGCAGGAGGACCGCATGCCTCCCGGGTGCTGCCTGAGCACTGAACCTCAGACAAGAAGGCTGCTGAGATGTGTTTGTCAGAAGCACGGACTTTGTGCATCTTTTGCTTGTGTAAAATTGAGCCCATCTGTTTACTTTCTTCTCGATTCCATGCTCCCTGCCTAGCCCACTGTCCAGGATGTAAATTTCTTCAGGATGTGAATATGTCCACGAGGGCTACTCGCTGTGTCTGTCCCAGGGACCCTGAGACTCAATGGTCTGCTTGCATGGAAGTCGGCCGCACAGGCTGGCAGCGGGGTGGGGAAACCAAGGGCAGCTCAGCTCCCCCTCGGCTCCCTGGACCAATGAGCATCTAGGACACACGGCACCGACCAGCATAGAACAAGTGACTCACTTGCTAAAGGTCATGCCACGTGGACTAAGTTAGTCCAGGAACTGGATCCAGAGTTCATGATTCATGTGTTAAAGCGTGTTCTGTCCGCGTCTTCTGCTGAGAGATACCTCTCGACCTCAGACTAAAGCTTTTTTTTTTGAGTCGGAGTTTCGCTCTTGTTACCCAGGCTGGAGTGCAATGGCGCGATCTCGGCTCACCGCAACCTCCGCCTCCTGGGTTCAGGAAATTCTCCTGCCTCAGCATCCTGAGTAGCTGGGATTACAGGCACACGCCACCATGCCCAGCTAATGTTTTGTATTTTTAGTAGAGACGAGGTTTCACCATGTTGACCAGGATGGTCTCGATCTCTTGACCTCGTGATCCACCCGCCTCGGCCTCCCAAAGTGCTGGGGTTACAGGCGTGAGCCACCGCGCCCGGCCCAGACTAAAGCTTTTAACATGTTGGGCTCAGATACAATAATGTCATAGCTATGGCGTTCACTGTGCACATGGTGCTGTCCATAAGTACCTTGTGAGGTAAATAGTAACTTTCCATTTTATAGATTAAGAAACTCAGAGGTTAAGAAAATTGTCCTAGGCCATCCAATTTATTTGAGGTAGGGCTGAGATTAAAATCCACATCTCTGGCAAGGCGTGGTGGCTCACGCCTGTAATCCCAGCACTTTGGGAGCCCGAGGCGGGTGAATCACAAGGTCAAGAGATCGAGACCATCCTGGACAACATGGTGAAACCCCACCTCTATTGAACATTCAAAAATTAGCTGGGCGTAGTGGCAGGCACCTATAATTCCAGCTACTCAGTAGGCTGAGGCAGGAGAATCGCTTGAACATGGAAGGCAGAGGTTGCAGTGAGCCGAGATCATGGCACTGCATTCCTGGGTGACAGAGCGAGAATCTGTCTCAAAAAAAAGAAAATCCAGATCTCCAAGGTTCCAAAACCCAATCTCACTAATAAGGCGAAAAGTGCTATCTTTTTGTAGGTACCTTTGCCCAGAGACTGGACATTCTTCAGTTCTGAATAACTACAGAAAGGATAAATGGTAGTTATGAATGAATGCATGCATTTGATATAAAAATGTATATATATATATTTTTTGAGACTGAGTCTTGCTCTTGTTACCCAGGCTGGAGTGCAATGCCATGATCTCGGCTCACTGCAACTTCCACCTCCTGGTTCAAGCGATTCTCCTGCCTCAGCCTCCTGAGTAGCTGGGATTACAGGTTCCTGCCACCCCACCTGGCTAATTTTTGTATTTTTAGTAGACATGGGGTTTCTCCATTTTGGCCAGGCTGGTATCGAACTCCTGACCTCGTGATCTGCCCGCCTTGGACTCTCAAAGTGCTAGGATTACAGGTGTGAGCCACAGTGCTTGGCTAAAACATATTCTTAAATGGATCACACATATTTTTTAAAACTCTGACTTGACTTGTAATAATGTGACATGCAAGGTCAAAGGACTACTTTTAGGATCACTCTCCTGCATTGATTATCCTTTTATCCCTCCTTGTTCCTTTTTTTGTTGTTGTTGGAGACAAGAGTCTTGCTCTGTTGCTCACACTGGAGTGCAGTGGTGCAATCTCGGCTCCCAGGTGCAAGCAATTCTTGTGCCTCAGCCTCCTGAGTAGCTGAGACTACAGGTGCATGCCACCATGCCCAGCTAATTTTGTATTTTTTTTTTTCAGTAGAGATGGGGTTGTTCACCATGTTGGCCAGGCTGATCTCAAACTCCTGACCTTAAGTGATCTGCCTGCCTCAGCCTCCCAAAGTGCTGGGATTACAGGTGTGAGCCACCACGCCTGGCCCCTTATTGTTCCTTTGCAATCGCTTGGAAAAACACAATCCAGGCTCTACCTTTTTCATACCCATACCCGTGCACCTGAATGTGGCTGGAGAAAAATGCTCTTTGTGGTGACTATATTTAAAATTACAACCCTCTGTGTTCACTAGCCTCTGTCCCTACTTTATTATCATCCAAAAAGTCACCTATTTTAAAATATAAATACATTTGCTGCCTGTTTCCCCTCACTAGAGGGTATGGGATTTCGTCTGTTTGGTTCACTGTTATATTCCCAGTGCCCGGCATCATGCCCCTTCCTGCTTGTCAAATGAATAAATAATCCCATAGGAACACATCACCTGCCCTCATCACTAAGCTCTATTTTCAAAATCCTTCCTTTTCTTTTTTTTTTTTTTTTTTTTTTTTTGAGACAGAGTCTCGATATGTCACCCAGGCTGGAGTGCAGTGGCACGATCTCAGCTCACTGTAACCTCTGCCTCCCGGGTTTAAGCGATCCTCCTGCCTCAGCCTCCTGAGTAGCTGGGATTACAGGCACTTGCCACCACGACCGGCTAATTTTTGTATTTTTAGTAGAGACAGGATTTCACCATGTTGGTAAAGCTGGTCTCGATCTCCTGATCTCATGATCCACCCACCTTAGCCTCCCAAAGTCCTGGGATTACAGGTGTGAGCCACTGCACCCGGCCCCAAATCCTTCTTTCTCTAATAGGGTGAATCTGGAGCTTATTTGCAGTTTTTAGTCTTGGCTAATGATCAGAAAGTACATGTTGACTTCGGTCTCCACCACACCCTGTCCTTATCCCTGAGGAGTCCCTGTTTGGTCCTGAAAGAAGCTATTTTTAAAATTTATCTCAGTGAAGGATGTCCCCTACCTCCCCACATCTTAGCCCTTCAAAGCTTTCTTGCCTAGACAAACAGCCAGATGCACTCCAGTGGAGTAGCCTGCCTTTGTTTGGGAGTCTGACCTTCTCTTTGACTTTTTGTAATCTGGGTTAAAAGTCTCTTTCATCTTCTTTCCTCCCATCACTCCAGTATGTTCAGCAGCCCAGTATTCAGGCTAACCACGCTTTCCACAGAACTGTGTGTAGCATTTGTGGCAAAGAACTGGCTGGAAAGGATTCAAGCTGTAGAGCATCTCAACCCAAACTACAACTGTATTTTTAATGAATCAGTTGAAGCAACTTGATGGAAAGGACAGTGGGTGTGGAAAGGAAAGACTCTCATTTGTAAAAGATCTTTTGCCAGAGCTGACTGATGTCATCTACTTTTTGGCTCCTGGGCCAGCCCTCTGGAAACACACTACTATTCTGAGAGAGACAGGGTCTTGGCCCTGTGCGTGGGGGTCCTCTGGGAGAGCTCCCGAAAGAGCTCTGGCAGCCAGCTCCTCTTGCTGGAAAGCTCCACCATGCAGGGGGAGCCTGGAGCTGCCAGGAGCAGGTGAGTGGCGCATGGTGGATGGAGAAATACGGAGAGCAGATGAATGAGGATGGGACACTCTGACGGCTGATGGATCTGGGGGATCAAACCCAACCCTGCCCTTGCAGCTGGGGGAACTGGGGCACTTCGTTTCTTGCCTCACCCTCCAGTTTTCTTACCTGTAAATGGTCAGGATGGCACCTGCCTCATGGAGTTACTGTGGAGTGAGGAGATGGCTCTGTATGGGACACTCGGGCAGTGAATACTTAAGACAATTTTCTTTTTGAACACAGGATCTTGCTCTGTCATCCAGGCTGGAGTGTGATGGTGCAATCAAAGCTCTCTGTGTCCTTCACCTGCTGGGCCGAAGTGATCTTACCACCTTAACCTTCTGACTGGCTGGGACTACAGGCATATGCTACTATGCTCTGCTAATTTTTTTTTAACTTTAATTTTTTTAAGAGATGAGGTCTCACTATGTTTCCAGGCTGGTCTCGAACTCCTGTCCTCTCAGTCCCCTGAGTCACTGGAATTTACAAGCATGCACCACCATGCCCGGCAGTCAGTGAGTACTTACTAAGTACCGACCACAGGCCCTTCCCTCGTGGAACATTCGTGACTGAGGACACACACAACCCTAAAATGGACACCTGAAAATCACGTAAGTTCCACCAAAAAATGGAAGGGCTGCTCTATTAAACTACCTAAAAAATAATTTGCATGTATTCAACAAAAGCATAGATATCCATATTCATTAATAGATGCAAGATATTCATATTCATTAATAGATGCATATTTCTTTTTCAAGTCTGGCTAGTGCTCCCCATTTCAGTGGTGCCCTGGCAGGACCTGGTATGCGCTAGGATGTGGGCCACCTGTCTCTGTGTGTGTGTGTGTGTGTGTGTGTGTGTGTGTGTGTGTGTGTGTGTGTTTAGATGTGGCTTTCCTGGCTTGGCCACAGGTGAGTCATTTGGTCTTAATCAAGCTGGTGGGGCTGGAACGGGTGCTCCTGGATCCTGGCATGGAAAGCTGCCTCCCAGGGTGGAATCCTAGAGAGCGCTTAGAGCAAGGCGGGGAGGATGGTAGGAAAAAGGCTGTCCTGACAGCAAGGTGTATGTTGCCTGTGGGTTTACGTCTACATTCCTACGTATTGGAGCAGGAAGGAGGGGTGGTGAAGGGCTTGGGGGGCCAAAGTGCAGGCGGTAGAAGAGGAAAATCCCCGGAAGAGATTGCCCTCAGACTGTTTCCAAAGGGAATACTTTGAATTGGGGCTGGAGTCAGGGTGGGGTAAGGATGAAGGTGAAATGAATAATGTATCTGGAAAAACTGTTATTCATTTGGGTGTAACTCCTATTCTGCCTTTAAAAAAAAAGATGGCAAGAATTGTGTGTTTCTTTTATAATTAGAAAAAAATGTTAAAAACAACAAAAAAAAATCTGCTACGTGGAAGACATTTGATGATGGTTGGAGGGCCTCCATATCATTTGTTGACTCTGAGCACTGACTTGAGCCATTAATCTAGCACTTCACATCCGCTGCCTCATTGTGGCCTCAAGATAGGCTGGCTTTGAGTCTGTGGATCGTGACCTCACTGGGGGCCGACCTTTCCCAATGCGGAAGAATGTAGGCCAGAGGACTTGCTCCCAGAATATTGCTGTAGATTCCCCTGTTAAGAGCCTCAAACTTCCTTTAGTGAAAAATTTTTATTTTTCAAAAACTAGTAGGTTATAGCTAATGTTTATATTGTACTTTGACATTTACAAAACATTTTCATCTATATTTTTGAATATGACCCTCATAGTAACATTATGAGGGTAAATTTTATTGATGTGATGGATGTTAATGTCACCTGTTAGTGAACTAAAGCTCAGAGGGGTTAAGAGACTTGTCTGAGATCACACTGCCAAACAGAGATGGAACTTAAATCAGGTCTCTTGCAGAGTAGCTCATGATGTGGTTCTCATGTTTACAAGCCATATTGCAAGTTAGATAATTCCTTCTGGCTTTCTAACACCCTGTGCATTAGGAAGAGTGGACATTATTATCACGTGTAACAGGCAAATCCCCAGTGTGATAAAGAGGGGAGGGGCAGAACCCAACTCTAAGATCTCTTTGCTCTTTACTTCCAAGTACTGCCCCAAAGTTTATGCACATCGTGAAGAGGGAGGTGTGACAACAGGGTGACTATAGTCAATAATAATTTAATTGTATGTTTAAAAATAACTAAAAGAGGACTGGGCGTGGTGGCTCACGCCTGTAATCCCAGCACTTTGGGAGGCTGAGGTGAGCGGATCAGTTGTGGTTAGGAGTTCGAGACCAGTCTGGCCAATATGGTGAAACCTCATCTCTACTAAAAATACAAAAATTAGCCAGGCGTGGTGGTGTATGCCTGTAATTCCAGCTACTTGAGAGGCTGAGGCATGAGAATGGCTTGAGCCTGGGAGGCAGAGGTTGCAATGAGCCAAGATTGCACCACTGCACTCCAGCTTGGGCAACAGAATGAGACTCCATCTCAACAAATAAATAAAATAGAACATAAAAATAACTAAAAGAGTATAATTGGATTGTTTGTAACACAGAAGCTAAATGCGTGTGGTGATGGATACCCCATCTCCCATGATGAGATTATTATGCATTGCGTGCCTGTATAGAAACATCTCATGGGCCCCAGAAATATGTACACCTACTATGTACCTACAGAAATTAAAAATTAAAAAAACGAAAAGGGAGGGGTGTACATGTGTGTATGTGCACATGTATGCAAATGTTATAAGAAAAACAGAGAATGCTGTATTATTTGTTTCTGGGCAATGATCACTTCACAGCCCAGGTCAAAAGACTTATATCCCTGTTAGAGATATAAGTCCCTATTATCAGGCTTAACCTGATATTAGGTTAACTATGAGGAAGTAAAACCCAAAATAATTACAGTGGCTTTCACCTCCCTCCCATTCCAGATCCTTCTCTTGTGCTGCTCTATCCCCACTCCTGGCACTCCTTCCTTCCCCGACACTGTTGTTGAGAAGCAAGCAGGGGGCACGTCCATGCCACCATGCCAGTTGTCTTCCAATTTTGCATCTCTGGAAACACCGACTGGCTGACTCGAAGAAGCCCCTTCTTGCAGTTCTTTCTAGGACAGTGAACTCAGTTGACTTTAGAGAGTGGAAAGATTTCCATTCATATTGGTGAAGAGTGGGCAGTGCTGTGGGTCCCTCCTTTCCTAACAGTGATAAACTCTGGTCTGAAGTGCTCCCGGTGTCTACCAAGAAGAGCCAGTCCCAGGGAAATGGAGAAAAGATGCCATCCAGCTCTGAGGAACTACATCATGAAGGGAGGGAAGTCAGTAATGAGAGAACAGCCTTTGCTGAGCCCCCTTCCTTTGTGAGGGGGTGATGGGGCTGGTGGGAACAGCGGAGCATGCACATAGAGGGAAAAGGGTTGCTCTCCTCACCTGCCCACCTCTACCTGGCTGCAGAGATGCGTCCCTTCCCGGTGAGGAGGCAACGTCCTACAGAGCCCCTGCTCTGGTTCCCCCAGGGAGCAGGCCTTTGGCATCCCAGCCCCCATCACCCCATCATTTTAGCAGCAGACCTCGGCACCTGCTCTTCAGATGATCTGGCCCAACTGCTGCAGGTAGTGGGGGCACTCGAAGAAATGAGTTATACTTTCTATGAAACAGAAATGCGTTCTCTCTGGGATGCCAGAAAGGGGTGCTCGCTGGGTTCTCCGCCTCGACCTAGTTCCCTCAGGGTCTTTGAATTTTTCCAGTGTCATTTTCCCATCACCCTCTAAGAAGTGGGAACACATCAAGAAACATTAAACAATTGACAGATTAGATAAAGGAAGAGTGCAGGGCTCCTAATGTCCTTCTCTCCAAATTTTGAATTGCATTTAAGAAAAAATAATGAGCATCAAACAAACAAATGAATAAAAAGCAACTCACCCCTGCTCCACCTGTGGCACACAGAAGCCTGAGCATTGTAATACAACAGCAGAAGCAGCAATGTCTTCCAACGCATCTTGTCCTTCAAAAGATGAAAAAATTGATTCTCAAGCCCAATGGAACCCCAGTAGCTGCAGGTATGCCCGTGCCGTTCTTCCCAGTGAGATGATGAAGTGCTTCTCTCCCTTCCTTTTGCAGATGTGCAGGAATGCCTACTTTGCCTCAGTAGGCTGCAGGCTGAAGGTTGCGTCCTGGGTGGGACAGGAGTCAGTACCTCTCTTCATTTGACTCTCTCTGGGATTGGGGGACTGGGCTTCCACAGAGAGAGACTGTTTTTGAGCACATCTGGAGTGACTCACGGGGCATGTGATCTCCTTGGCAGTGGGGTGGATAAATATAATTTCTGTACTTGAGTTCCATGTGTTGGATGCACCCACTGGAATTTTTCTTTAACAAACAGACCCGTGGAACTTGTTAGAGGGCCCGGCGAAGAGTTGGCTGCTCTCCCTGTCCACACATACGATACCAGAGCCAGGGGCAAGGGCTGGAGGCAGAATTGGGAGCCTGCCTGGCAGACACCAGGGCTGGTTGAGCCTAAAGTTGCCTTCAGGACAGCAAAATCACTGTGGTGCCTGGGCTGAATGTCACTGTTGCCTGGCCCTGGGGCTTGACTAGGATATTGGCACCTAGAGCCTGTGTGTGGTCTGCCCAGGTCCTGGGTAAGTAGGAAGTTGGCAGGTTGTGACTGAGCTGAAGTGGAGAGGTGACATGGTACATTGGTGTTGTCCATGTGAATGTGCATAGGTAATGATCCAGGAGCCCACAGGGGACCCCCAACTCACATCCGTGATGCTCCCATTTCTGGGCTGTGCCTAGACCTGGGAACAAACCACTTTGATTTTCCCAAGCAAAAAGGGAGTGTTTTTCCATAATCATTGTAATATACTGCCATTGACACCTAATTCTTTCCCATACTTCTTCCTCAACTTCTCTGAAATGATAGACAGAGAACGCTAAAGCTTGAAGGACATTTAAAGATTACATCATCCTATGGGTTTTCCAGTTGGTGGAGGTGGTGCCGACGGCTAAATGGCTCCTTGAAAGGCCTCCTCCAGGTTCGACACAACTGCAATCAGACCTCCCCTCTTCTCTGTTATAAGAAGTTACTTGGGAGCCAGGCACGGTGCTTCGTGCCTATAATCTCAACAATTTGAGAGGCCAAAGTGGGGGAATTGCTTGAGGCCAGAAGTTCAAGACCAACCTAGGCAAAATAGAACCCATCTCTACAAAAAAATGAAAAAACTAGCTGGGCATGGTGGCATGTGCTTGTAGTCCTAGTTACTCAGGTGGCTGAGGTGGAGGATCGTTTAAGCCCAGGAGTTCAAGGCTGCAGTGAGCTGTGATAACAACACTTTACTCCAGCCTGGGTGACAGAGTGAGAACCTTTCTCTAAAAAAAAAAAAAAAAAAATTTAAAAAACCCAGTTGTTTGGAAAAAAAAAAATACTGGACTACATCTGAAAACCAGTACTTTCACTAATATTAACAGTAGCTATTAGGTGCTTAATTTGTTTCGGGCAGAGTGCCAGATGCCCTCCTTGCATTAACTGATTTAATGCATGCACTGAGGTAGGAGGTTAGGGCACTAGCCAGCGGCACTCTCCAACAGAAATGTAATGTGAATTGCAATGTCACTTAACATTCTTTTTCTTTCCTTTTTCTTTTTGAGACGGAGTCTCGCTCTGTCACCCAGGCTGGAGTGCAATGGTGCGATCTTGGCTCACCACAACCTCCACCTCCCGGTTCAAGCGATTCTCCTGCCTCAGCCTCCTGAGTAGCTGGGATTACAGGTGTGTACCACCACACCAGGCTAATTTTTTGTATTTTTAATAGAGATGGGGTTTCGCCATGTTGGCCAGGCTGGTCTTGAACTCCTGACCTCAGGTGATCCTCCTGCCTTGGCCTTTCAAAGTGCTGGGATTACAGGTGTGAGCCACCACGCCCGGCCCAACATTTTCTACTAGTCATATTAAAAAAAAAGTAAAAAGAGGCTGGGTGCGGTGGCTCACGTCTATAATCCCAGCATTTTGGGAGGCGAAGGCAGGCAGATTACCTGAGGTCAGGAGTTCATGACCAGCCTGGCCAACATGGCAACACCTCATCTCTCCTAAAAAATTAGCCGGCATGGTGGTGTGCACCTGTAATTCCAGCTACTCAGGAGGCTGAGGCAGGAGAGTCTCTTGAGCCCGGGAGGCGAAGGTGGCAGCCAGCCAAGATTGTGCCACTGCACTCCAGCTTGGGCAACAAGAGTGAAACTCTGTCTCAAAAAAAATAAAAAAAAGTAAAAAGAAACAAGTGCAAAGAATAGTAATGACATCTTTCCTTTAATTCACTATAGCCAAGATATCATTTCTACAGGTAAGTGACTAGTATTAGCAAGATACTTTATACACTTTTTTTACATGAGGTCTTTGAAATCTAATGTGTATTTCACACTTACAGCACTTCTCAATTCACACCAGCCCTGTTTCCAGTACCTGATAGCTCCACACAGCCAGTGGCTCCCGTATAGCGCAGCACAGAGCTAGAAGGTGAGAGGGCAGGCAGGCTCTGGGGCAAGATGCCTGTCTTTGTATCCCAGCTCTGCCACTGACTAGCTGTGTGATATTGGTGGAGTTCCTTAATCTCTCTTGGGCTTGATTTTCTTCATCTATAGAATGGGGATAATAATAATTTCTTCTTCACAGGGTTATTTCATGGAATCAATGCATTAATATGTATAAATCTTGAGAATAATATCTGATACATAGTAAACATTGAATACACTCGAGCTCTATACACACAGAGAAAACAGGCTCAGAGGGGTTAAGTCATTTGTCCCAGGTCATCCAGCTAGTAGAGCTGGGATTTTATCCCAGGTCTATGTGATTCCATAGCCTCCATGCAAAACCACTCCCCTAGCTGGCCTTAAAGTCTTCTGTTTTGAGAACTCCTTGTTGGAGTGCTGGTAAACCAGTTCTGGATGGGCGGGGAGAAACCTTGATTTGTAATGCCTGCCAATTTCCCAGGTGAAAATTCTCCCCTCATGACTGATTTCAAGCTATGAATAATTTAACAAGTGGCTTGCAAAATTTCTGAAGCATTAACAATCGACTCTCAGGAAGTCCATAAGAGCTGGCTCCAACCCACCATGGCCCCTACTCACCAGATTAGTCCTACTGGCTCTAATTATCTTTGCTTCTAGTGTAATGTTTTCTTTTTCTATTGTGTAAATCTGCAAGGATCACTCAAATGACATAGCACAGGGTAGCAAGCACCCTGCAGTGGCCCATTGAATACTCACTGATCGATGCTGAAGCCAAGAAAGCTCAGGGCCCCCTGCTCTCTGGCTGACACTCTCGTGAGTGAGGAATTTGAGAATCCAGGACCAGAAATCACGATCTTGGCCTCCAATCCCGGACTTTTCACATCTGCAAATCTCAAATCTCCAAACTGTCACCTACTAATTACCAAACTGGGGTGAAGATTAGCTTTTGGATTTGGGCTGGGAATAAATGTGTTTGTAACTAATTTCATTTGTCCCAGGTCATCCAGCTACTACAGCTGGGAGGGGAATGTCTGCAGTTTCTCAAGGAGCCTGAGTGAAGTCTTGGGAAGGCCTGGCCTAGCATACAGTGCTGGTTTTTTCCTCTGCCCATGTGTTTCTTGTTCTGCGGCAATCCGGAGCGCACTGGTTGAGAATGGCAAGGAAATGGATAACACGGCCTTTGGTAGCAGACACAGGGAAATCATGACAGTGGAGCTTCCCAGAGCTATTGATTATGCAAGGAATATTTTAGGGGGAGATGCTCTACTGAAGACAGTAGTTCTCCATTATGTGTTCACTCTGAACTCCCACTACCTGTATTTCTCAATCAGTTTTCCAGCTTCGTTACATCTACCATTTACTGAGGTCTGACTGCACACCTCATTGTATCTCATTCAGTTTTCCCAGCAGTTCTATTCGGTAGCTACTAAAATCGAGTCCATTTAACTTATGGCAACCTGAAGCTTAGAAAGGCTAAGTAACGAGGGTCACACAACGACTGCATGGTAGACACTTCCATATGCTGCCTAGCAGGGGCTGAGATGAAAAGGAGAAAACCAGCCTGGGTGCGGTGGCTCACGCCTGTAATCCCAGCACTTTGGGAGGTGGAAGCGGGTGGATCACCTGAGATCAGGAGTTTGAGACCAGCCTGGACAACATAGTATAACCCCGTCTCTACTAAAAATACAAAAAAATTTGCCAGGTGTAGTGGTGAGCACCTGTAACCTCAGTTAGTCGGGAGGCTGAGGCAGGAGAATCACTTGAACCCAGGAAGCAGAGGTTGCAGCGAGCCAAGATCACACCACTGCACTCCAGCCTGGGCAGCAAGAGCAAAACTCCATCTCAAAAAAAACCCGACAAAAAACAAACAAACAAACGAGAAAACCAATAAAGTGGCTGTGGCTTGTAGACGTGGGAAGTGCTGTGCATCGGAGGGAGTGCTGGGCTGGGCCCTCCTCCTGGTAATGCGGGGGCAGATTCTGCTCTGTCTCTGGGGCTCTAACACAAAGATGGTGCAGTCAGTTTTCCTTTGTTTGTCCTTCGCTCATTCATCCATGCATTCATTCATCTAGGTTTTGAAAATGTTCTCTGTGCCAGCAGCAGGTACACACCACATCAAATAAGACATATCCCCTCCTGTCAAGAATCTTCATAATCATGGGGAAATAGACTCCACGGCAGATATCCAGAACATGTGATGTTACATTTAATGATGGAGGATTCTCATGTAGAAGATGAGAGAGAGGTGTCGGGGAAGGCTTCTTAGAGGGGTTGAAATCTGAATCAAGTATTTAGAGATGCATTGGATTTTTTTTTTTTTTTTTTTTTTTTTTGAGACAGAGTTTTGCTCTTGTTGCCCAGGCTGGAATGCAATGGCATGATCTCAGCTCACCACACCCTCCGCCTCTCAGGTTCAAGCGATTCTCCTGCCTCAGCCTCCTGAGTAGCTGGGATTACAGGCATGTGCCACCACGCCTGGCTAATTTTGTGTTTTTAGTAGAGACAGGGTTTCTCCTTATTGGTCAGGCTAGTCTCAAACTCCTGACCTCAGGTGATCCTCCCGCCTCAGCCTCCCAAAGTGTAATCCCAGATTACAGGCATGAGCCACCATGCCTGGCCAATGCATTGGATTTAAGTAAGCTGTGGAAGAAGGAATGGTGAGGGAGTGGACAAGCTGAAAAACAGCACTGAGGGGAGAGACGACTTGATGTAGGTGCAGCACCTCACGCCTTTTGGTCTTGCTGGAAGATCAGGTAGGAGCTAAGGAGCAGCAGGAGGCTGGCTGGTGGGCCCGGAGGGCCTGGTGGAAAGCCATGAGCTACAGTGAGCACTGCACCCGACTGGTCACTGGGAGTCCTGGAGGGTCCCAGTGGAGGGGTGGGGTGCTCAGCTTTACTGTTGGCTATGCCATAGAGGGTGGATTTGACAGGGTAGAGACCAGTCAAGAAGATGCCAAGCTCCAGGGACAGATGATAAAGACCTGAATCAGGGCAGAAGCTGGTGGTAAGGAGAGAAGGGCATGGATTTGAAAAAGATTGAGGATGTAAAATTGGTCTGAGAGGAGAAGATGGAGTGGGAGACAAGGGCAGACAAGTTCTGGCCAGGGGCAGTGGTTTTTGCCTGCAATCCTAGCACTTTGAGAGGCCAAGACAGGAGGATCGCATGAGCCCAGGAGTTCGAGATCAGCTTGAGCAACATAGTGAGACCTCTTCTTTACAAAACCTAAAAAAAATTAGCAGGCTGTGGTGTCATGTGCCTGTGGTTCCAGCTACTTGGGAGGCTGAGTTGGGAGGATTGCTTGAGCCTGGGAGATTGAGGCTGCAGCGAGCTGTATTCCCATTGCATTCAAGCCTGGGAGACAGAGTGAGACTGTCTCAAAAAAAAAAAAAAAAAAATTCTGAAGTGTCCCTAGCTGAGACGGAGAGCTCAGAAGGAGGGGCTTATGGTTTTTGCGGGCATTGCTATGACTTGGTTTCTACAGAGGTTTGCTTCCTCCTTGCCCTCTGAGATAAGCTGCTATTCTTTCCCTACCCACCTGGGGAAGGGCTCTTGCTCTCTAGTTGGAGGGTTCTCTTCTGCATTGGGTTCTCTGCTGTGGCCTGCAGCTATGGGGATGGGAGACAGTAGAAATTCTTTTTGGAGAGAAGAGTCATTTGTGGATTGGGTTATTCCCGTCATTGGAGGGAAATATGGAGACAGTGACAGAACTCTTCTGGGTTTTCTCCCTTAGCTAACAGGACACCTAAGATCCCCTTTTTGGTTGACTTCATTCATGGGTAAATGAATGTTTCCACACTAGAAAGAAGAATAACTTGGAGTTCTGTCTCCATCACGCTCCCATTCATTCGTTTACAGTCTTATGGCGCTGTTCTGTTTCCCTCATGAGGAGAGGAAAAAGAGTAACAGTTAGGACGTTTGTGTCTAGCTTCAAGCCCTCCCCTCTGGCTCAGTCCCCAGGTTCTGAGTCCTGTGAAGCCTCCTCCTTTGTCTGCACAGCCAGCACCTTTGGCTGGTTTCTATTTTAAGGCTGTAAGTGAGGTAATTGGGCATGACAACACAAACACAGCTGTAATTATGAAGTGCCAGCCTCTAAAGGAGAAAAGTCATCTGGCCCTCAAGGGTTGCCAGCATAAATGACTCAGTGATACATGCACGCCTCTGCCGGGCCAGGCTGGAATATCCACCTGCAATGTGGAGGTCCACGGTGTATAGAGTGTTCTGCGCCAGGTCAAAGAATCGCTGGGGCAATTCAGCGCCTGTGTCTACGTGGAGCTTGAATATCGAGTTGTTGCTGCCAGCCCCACTAGCCAGTGATTCAGGGGAGCAAATGCTGGGCCACCAATGGATGGACCGATTGAGCAAAGTGGGCCAGGTCCTTCCTCTGATGGGAACGCCAGCTGCCCTGGTGACACCTCTGAGGCTGGGTTTCGGTGTCCCTTAAGCCTCTGCAGTGCAATCAGTTCAGCTTCTGGGCTTTGTATAGGACGAACGTCTGCGTAATCTCCACTCCAAATGTGAGCGCCTTGTCTAGGGGAGGACAGCGAGATAAAAAATTGCATTTTAATTTGACTTGTCCCAAAGCCTTGGATCTTTGTATTTTTCAGTTTAAAAATAACCGAGTTACACCCTTTGCTTTTAAGTGCATTTTTGTTTTTTTGGCAGGGAGGGGTTTGAGGGAGGTTGCTAAAACAGGGACACAGCGTGGGTAGAAATTTAGATGGAACACATTCTAGATGGTCCAACCCACCTCTCAGGCTTTAAACTTTACTAACAATGCTATCAATTTCTTCCTCAAAAGTACCCCCGTTCCCTTCAGACAGCAAACATCCCCTGGTGTCTACCATGCACAAACCACAGTAGGGCAAATGTAGGTGGTGGCAGTGCCCTCTGAGAGATTACAGTTTTTTCCTTTGATAGCAAAAGGAACTGCCAATCAGTTTCTATTGAGGCTGAACTAGAAGGGCATGCCAGGGCAGATGTTGAGACTTCCTTATTTGCTAAAGAAAGCAGGCAGCAGACCTGGAGAAGAGATGCAAAATGATTTCTTTGAGAAGCCTCTTTGGATATGAAAAGTTCTGGGAAGAAGGTGGTGTAATTTACACAGGCAGTCCCAGACTGTTCTGGGAGGGGAGGGCGGGGCATTCACTTTATCAGTCAGGATCGAACAAGCTTCCACCACTGTAACAAATAACCCTGAAGTTCCAAGGGCTTCCAAAAGAATCAGTAGAGGTTTATTTCTCATGCCCGCAACGTATTCATCCTGGGTTGGCTCTGGCTTTCCTCCATGTTGTCCTCATTCTGGGACCTGGGCTAATGCAGCAGCTTCTATATGAAGCACTGCTTAGTCACCATGACGGAGGAATACAGAGTCAAGTAAACCATGCTCTGGCTCTCATAATTTCTGCTCAGAAGTGACACACATTCCACATATTCATCCCCGCCCCTCCCCCCTTGTCCCCAAGCCATTTTAATGGCTAAAGTAAGTCACAGGGCAGCTTCTGAGTCCAGCAGTCCAGGAATGTATACTTCTTCCACAGCATGGAAAAATGGCATCATTGATGAACAGGAATACCATCTACTACAGGCATTTACACCCTCCCCTGAGATTCAGAATTAGGGAGATCTGTTGTGAATGGGCATCAGGCTGGCTCCAACTGTGGCCCGTTGCAGAGACAGGCAGCTGGATCCCCAGAATGAAGTTACTGGGAGGTTTGAGGTGGGTAGACTGATGGCTGGATAGACAGGGAGAGCTGTTAAATCCACCTGACTGAGGCAGGAGAGAAAGGAGAAATGGTTCTGGATCTGAGAGGTGCTTGCTCAACCCTGTCCTGATCCAGGTCTCCAGCGGTCTGCTGACCCAGGGAAGTAGCTGAAAGAGTCCTTGTGAGAAGGGGCTTGGATCTCTAGCACAGTTTTTTTGACCGAGCATAACCCTGGAGGGTCACTACTATGGCTTCCAGGGAGTATGTTGCTGATCTTGACTACACGCCCAGCTACCAGCCTGCTATTGTTGTTGGCAGAGGTGGATAGGGCTGAGTATGTTTTGATCCCTCTCTGACTTCTCATTTCCTTTGCATTTTTTCCTCTCATTTCCTACCTATCTTACCTACTGGTAGGAATGTAGGTATCTTTGGCTATATAAAAGCAAAGGAGTTGGAACTTTGTAAAACATAGAATTAAATAAAAATATAGGATTTCCAGCTGCTGCCAGCTTTTGAAGGCTTGAACCTTCCATCTGGGACCTGCTTGAAGTGGGCTCTTTACACTGCAAAGTATAAAGAAGGACATCTCTGTTACATAAACATGGATAAATCACAGTTCCTCAAAAAATTAAGACATTGAAGGCTAGAAGTATAATTTGGAAAAAAATCAAAATCATAGCAATATTTGCTCAAATGTTAAATATGAGAGACAAATAAACCCTCACTCTGTGAGTTCACTGAGATGTTGGGGATGTTTGTTGCAGCACCCAGCCTGCCCTGACTAATACACTGTGTCTGTGTGTGGTGGGAGTTGGGTCAGAGAGGTGGAGTTGGTGGGGCAGGGGAATGGGGTGATTCCAGAAGGAGTTTTCCAGAAGGTTCCTTGGGGTGGGTATCTTGGCTGCTGTCTGGCTGGATTACATAGAAGGAGAGGACATTGTGCAGCCGTTAGGCAGGGAGTAGTTGGTGTCTCTGCAAGTCAATCCCCCCTTCTTGCCTGAACTCTTGCCAAATGGGATTTGATGAATGGATGTGAACATACGCTGTGACTTGCAGTAAGAGGCTGGCAGGCTTGTGCCCAGAGCCAGTGGGTGCCTGGACTGGAGACTCAGGAGAAATAGTCAGGGAGGAGTTGGAAGCTCCTCTTCCTGCTCCCGGCAGGCTTCGGGAAGACGGGCTAGTTATGCAGAGAATTTCCTGACTTTACTGTTCTTCTTGCCAATAACCACAGCTTAGCAAATTCACCTCCTGGCCACTTTTGGTGAATTAAAAAATCTCAGAAACTCTTTTTAGGTTTGCCTTTAAAATTCAAATCCAGTCTCGGGTTGAGTCATTTAGGAATCAGATTTGGGGTAAATAACTGACAACTGGCTTCTTTTCATCCACGATGAAAATGGAAGAAACTCCTTTTCTTTTTCTCTTAATTTAGAAATGCTGGGGAAAGAATTTGTTCTTGAAAGAACAAGAGGTGGGTGGAGGGCGGGGAGAGGTTAGAAAAAACACCCTGGCTTTCGGATGACGCCTTTAGAGCCCTGGCTGGCCAGGGCAGATTGGGGTGGGGGAGGCTGTCAGGAGCTGACTCTACACAGTGTTGTCATTTTAAGGAAAGGGCGAGACCAGCTTAGGGAGAGGAAGGGGAAGGAGTCAAGTATAATGACAGACAAGCACCACCCCTGCCTGTCGTGAGGATGAGATTGGCAGCTCAGGGACTACCACTGCTCATTAGGATCCCAGGAAGAGTTTCATTCCCTACCTTGGTAAAGCTAGGGTTGAGGGAGGTTTGGGTCTTGACGTGAAGGAGCTGGAGAAAACAATGGTGCATTAGGCCAACTGGAGTGCAGCTATCTTCCTGGGGTATACGTGGGGTAAGGTGAGGAACCAGTGGTACCTAAAGGCAGGATATAGGAATCTGCATGGCTTGAGTCTAAAGGCTCTTTAGTTGTAACAGCTACAGATGTTACAGATGCGTGTCCTCTCCCCACCGCCACCCCCTTTTCTTTTTTCTGTGAACTCATAAAGAGGCTTTATGAGTCAGGAAGTAGGAAAAGGGATAGAATAAGAGGGGAGAGGAGAAGAGAGATCAGGGCTGAGCCAATGAGAGAAGACAGAGAGGGGATGGGAGGGAATCTGTGTGCCTCCCTGCCCCGCCCGTGGCATTTTTGGTTGCAGTCTTAGGTGTGATGAGGGGAGGATTAGAGGTGTTTGGATGGTATACATCACTGGCTGAAAAGTGAAATTAACAGGCACTAGGTCTTAGAGAAATCACGGTTAGATTTATTCTGAGCCACACTCGAAGACGAAGCCCAGGAACACAGACTCAGGGTAGACTAAGAATGTGTCCCTAAGTGGGTTACAGGAGGCACAGTATAGACGCATTTCCTAATGGGGGATAGGCGTGGCACAGAAGGTGGAGAAAGGAGAAGTGAAGCAATTTTGATTGGTGCTCGGTGACCCTGTCCATAAGATAAGGTAAATACATGGTGGAGTGGGTAGGAGAAAGGTTAGGCGCCTTAGGGTCTGGCGGAGGGAAACTCTTTGCATCCTGTCTTGTTCTACATCTATAAACAGGTTTATAACCAGTACCTGTCAGTGAAGTATGTAACAAAACTCCGGTTACGCAAGCAAGAAGTCAGCTATAGTTTACAGGCCTCGGTTCTATTCCCTGCCTGTCTGACTACAGCCATTGTGGGCCATTGTGCAGATTTTCTTTTGAATTTTTCTTTTTTATAACATCATGCAAGATGCTGGGTACCAAAATAGTGGTGATTCCGACCTTTGGGAGTTCAGTCCTTGTGGCTGAATGAATATTTGTTGAATAAATCTTAAGGCAAAGTTTTTAAAAAAATAAATGTAACATTAAAAAATTGTTTCCGATCTTTTCCTGTCCAGGAAGAGTATAAAAGACCCTTTGCCTGGGTTAAATAGAAGCCTGACGGTGTGTTGGCAGGTGCACTGCATTTCAGCTCACCAGGTATAGTACAGACTCGTTAGAGTCAGCATTAGATGAAATTAACATCTGAATAACAATGAGTGCTAGGAATTCATTTCAGGATCTGAAAATTCTGAGAAATGCTTTGGAGGCCTGGTGAATAGTCCACTGTGGGCTTCATTCTTTCCCAGCTGTCTCAAGAAGGAAATTACCGTTGTTTTCCATGGAGGACAAAAGGGTTGAAATGAAATGGATGCATTTATTTACATTCCACCATTTCTTCTGGTCGCTCCCAATTTGCTTCCAGTGGGCAGAACAGGAGAACATCTTTCATCTGGAGATGGGTACCATCTGGTAAAGAGATATGAGGATATTTTTTTGTGCTTGAATAAGTTCCCAAGTCTTTGTCGGTGAATTTATAGGTTCAGGGGTTATTTCTATGTGGAAACAACCGCTGTCTGTATTA
>NW_016107392.1:261959-267278 GCF_001604975.1 Cebus imitator | reverse complement strand
GAGAAAATGTTGTTAGAATTCATCCAAGTAGGTGCTTAACAGCAGCTCTTAGAGAAGACCTTGAATCAGATGATTTCATGTCTGAAGGGATCTTTGAGGTCATCTAATAAACACTTCTTTCTATCTCAACTTCTGGGACCTTTGGAGGATGACTTTTATTAGAGTTTGTTTGAAGGGGAATTAAAATAGGCACATGTTTTGAGAACAATTAACAAAAAATTATCCCTATCCAATATCCTTAGGACAAATATAGCATAATAGCCAAAAACTGAAAAGAATCCAAATATCCATCAACAGAAGAATGGATAAACAGAATGTGGTATCTTTATACAGTGAAATACTACCTAGCAATCAAAAAGAACAAATTACCAACACAATGTGGATGAACCCTGAATACATTATATTGAAGAAAACGACATGAGGTTGATAATCAGAAGATCAAGAAAGGCAAAACTAATCTATGGTGATAGAAGTAGAAAACCTGGTTATTTCTTGAAGTGGCTACTGACTGAAATAGGTTTCCTAGAATGATGGGAACGTTTTATATCTTCATCTGGGAACATGTTTCTTGGGTGTATACATCTATAAAAGTCATTAAGCGGT
Source organism: Cebus imitator (assembly GCF_001604975.1). Lineage (NCBI taxonomy): Eukaryota > Metazoa > Chordata > Mammalia > Primates > Cebidae > Cebus > Cebus imitator. The sequence goes on along the minus strand of NW_016107392.1, from coordinate 266,675 downwards.
GCACTTAAGATTTGCACATTTTACTTAATATAATTCATACCAACCTCGCCACCTCCAACCACCCCACCCCCAAAAAAATCCCAAACAATGAAAATATACACAGTGGGAAATATCTGTCTAACTGACTTGGAACTTTTCTTGTTTTTATTTATTTATTTATTTATTTATTTTTGAAATGGATCCTTGCTCTGTCGCCAGGCTGGAGTGCGGTGGCATAATCTCAGCTCACTGCGACCTCCGCCTCCCGGATTCAAGCGATTCTCCTGCCTCTGTCTCCCGAGTAGCTGGGACTACAGGCACGGGCCACTACACCCAGCTAATTTTTGTAAACTTAGTAGAGACGGGGTTTCACCGTGTTGGCCAGGATGGTCTCATCTCTTGACCTCGTGATCTGCCCTCCTGGGCCTTCCAAAGTGCTGGGATTATAGGTGTGAGCCACTGCACCAGGAACTTTTATTGTTAATAAAATCAGTGAAGCAAATTTAATAGTAACCTGGATAGAAGTCCCTTTGACTAGCAGTTTAAATAATTTGGGCATGTTACTTAATGTCTCTGAATTGTAGATTTTTTTTTTTTTTTCCCAGCAGTTCGTTTGTTCATCGCACACAGGATCTGCTACTTCAGATGACACTGGTCTGGCAGGCGACAGGACACAAAGATACTCCAGTTGGAGTCCTTGATGTGTTTCTGCCAAGACAGGGAGCCCAGTAACACGGAACTCCGTGGCTGCCGAGACCCGCCCTGCCCTCTCTCCAGCCCGGCCCTCGTCTCCCTTTCTCTGCCTTTCCGGCCACAGCAGCATGGCAGCAGCATTGAAGAGGCATCTATTCAGGCCCAGGCAGGAGCACCTCCCCTCCTGTGGGGTCCTGGCTTCCCCTGGTCTCCATAGCTGCTCTTGTTCTCCAGCCGGCTGGCTCAGAAAAGCTCTTTCTGTTTGGTGACTAAGTCTGAAGCCACGGCGGGGGAAAGAGAGACAGAGAATGAGAATTTGAGGGCACCAGATCCCCACCCGGTCCCCAGAGCCTAAAGTGTGTGGCCAAGAATCCAAGTCTGTTGTCCTCCAGGAGAGAAATGATGAAGGTCCTCCCTGAGGCAGTCCCACAGACATATAAGGAGACACTGTCCCTCCCCAGCAAGCCCACCAGCCTACACCACGGGGACAGCACAGTGTCTCCCCACCCTGTCATTGCCGCAGGGCCCCCAAAGGGAGAAAAGTGGCATTTGTGGTTTGGACCTAGTCACAGGAACAGCATCTGGGTAATTTTCCATCTCTTCATTGACTCAAAGGTTTCCTCCAGACACAGGGAGGCAGAGCAGCTAAGTAGCTCCTGTTTGCAGATGAGAAAACTCCAAAGATGGAAGTGTCCCAACTCAGGGTCCTTGGGCAGAGGTCGCACTCGCCCTTCCTGAGTGAGACTCCGATCAACACAGGAAACTAGTTTATCTCCTTGACCTGGAGTGGAGTAAACAGTCTTTGGCCAAGGCATTCTCCTCTGGGAAGCAGGGTTCAGCGAAAGCATAAATATTGAGCCAATAAGCCAGGCTCACGCATGTAATCCCAGCACTTTGGGATGCTGAGGCAAGCAGATCGCCTGAGGTTGAGAGTTCGAGACCAGCCTGGCCAGCATGGTGAAACCCTGTCTCTACAGAAAATACAAAAATGAGCTGGGTATGGTGGTGGACACCTGTAATCCTGGCTACTCAGGAAGCTGAGGCAGGAGAATCGCTTGAACCCGGGAGGCAGAGGTTGCAGTGAGCCGAGATTGCGCCATTGCATTCCAGCCTGGGTGACAGAGTGCAACTTTGTATATGTGTGTGTGTGTGTGTGTATGTGTGTATATATATATATATATGTATATATCTATCCAATAAAACCATAGCTTCTTAGACTGGAATGGATTTAGAGATCATAGACTCTATTTTATAGATGAGGAAATTTAAGCCAAGTGAGGTGAAATAACTTGCTTAGGGGCAAAAGCCAATCAATGACACAACTATGAAAAGAACAAAAGTGATTAAGTCGGCCCAAATTTCAGAGACAGCCAGACGGATCTGACTACATCCCATTTCATCCCACTAGACCAGAATTCTCAACCTCAGCACTGCCGACTTTTGGGGCTGGATGATTCCTTGTTGTGGGGTCCGCCCTATGCACTGTGGAATGTTTCACAGCATCCCTGGTTCTACCCACTGGATGCCAGTTGCATGTCTCACCCCGGCTGTGTCAACCAAAAATGTCTGCAGACATTGCTAAACATCCCAGGGTGGGGGTAGGGGGCACAAAATTGGTCCTGGTTGAGAGTCGCTGTGACAGAGAACCCACTCTTTTACTTCAACACTTTGAGATGCACTGTGACGCGTTGTGATGCATTATTATTTGTGGATCTGTCTCATGCGTCAGTCTGCAGTTCTGTGAGGGCCTAGACAGAGTTTCATTGACCTTTATGTTTCCTGTGTCTTTCATAGTACCTGGCGTGTGAGAGATGCAATAAATGGGTTTGTATGAATGAAGAAATGAACAAACTCACTGGGAGACCCTGGAAGGTAAACTTCCATTCACTGGTTATCCAGTTTTATATAAACACATCAGCCAGGGGTAGCCCGGCGGGAGATGCAGGAGGAGATTCGACTCGCATGACCTTCTATCTGGGGGACAGGAAGGGCTCCTGTTCATCTGCTTTGTCATCCGCTATCATGGCACCACAGAAGGCATCTTTTTGAGCTCCCTTTCCTGGGCTCCAAGCTTATTTATGTGACTTCTTTTCATTCTTATAAAACAATAGAAATAGCCACTGCATGGCAGATTTCTTTTTTCTTTTTTTTTTTTTTTTTTTTTGCACTGGGGATATAGCCAGCCCTTTGGAATGTTAAGCCTCAAGACTCTTACTGTTAGAAGGCAAAGTCCCCCAAACACTGCCATTAGCAGCCATGAGAGCCAGGGGAGAATATTAATCACAGAGTCATAGAATTTTGGCATTGGGAAAAGTCACAAGTAAAATATAAAAGGCAATCTCTCTACCACAAAATCCTATCATATTGTTTTTCTTAATCCCAGAAATGTTCACCAGTGTTGACTTTGGGGAAAGGACTAAATAATTTTGTGTCTGTTTTCCAAATGATAAAATGCGTCAGAAGGTAGAGTCCTCACTTGTTTAAAAGAAAAAAAAAGTGTCTTCATAGGACCTTGTACGCTAGCTTACAAAATACAAATTCAAGTGACTCTTGAAAGGGTGGGTGTGCTTTGGGCAGAATAAAAATGGAAGAGACTGAGTGAGAGAAAAAATACAAACTATCAGTTAGACAGATCTTAGCAGAGAATCAATTTAAGCATAAAAAGATGGGCTGACTTTTCATGGACCTTACTGGTCAATTAATTGAAATGGACAAATTGCTTGGAAAGAGAACACAGTTAAAACAGCAATCAGCACACACTAAAAAGGAGTAAAGACCTGGCAGTAAGAGGGAAGGATAATTGTGTTAGAAGCTTGACTGGGTGGTATTAATAGGGTTCATGTTACTTTAAAAGTGAATTTTACCAAGTGCATGAAGGACTCAGCATAAAGCCCACATTTTGGCCTTTACTGCATCAGAATTCGTGTGATTGCTTTTCAACCTGAATTCCAGTAAGTGATGACTTATCAGGGATAATGAGTGTTGCTTAATATTGACTGGTTGCTCCTGGGGAAGTAGGAAATACAGCATGACAGTGGGAAGGCCAGAAGGCTCAGGGTCCCAACTGCAGTGAGGGTCTCCGAGCAGGACCCATCTTCTGAATGGGAGGGCAAGGCTAGGAGCTTAGGGAAGTGTCAGATGCTTCAGGAAGAGCTGGGAAGCAGTTTGCCACAGGGACCCCCATGAGAGAAGGAGCTGAGGCAGGAGTGGGACCCCTGGGTGGCCTCGGACTGAGCAGACCTGGGCAGCACCATGGTGGGGGAGCCAGGGTATACGTGGACTCACAGAATTTAGAGCAGGGAGGACTTTAGGAATTTGGCCTAAACTTACAATTTTCAGATGAAGCTTAGAGAGATGGATGTTTTCCATGAACTGTTCTGCATGCAAGTAGGAGACTGCTCTCAAAAATGTCACCATCTCCTGTGGAGAAAACGGTCCCTGTTTACTCTTAGAGCAGAAAATGACTTTATTGCTTTTTCAGGTGTTCAGTGTGAAACCTGAAGGCGAGAAGGTCTGAAGCAGCCAGGCAGGAGGTGACTCCATGCGAGGTTTGTCTCTGATGCTGCCCAATGCTGAACGTAGATCTATTTCATTCCTGGGTGTTTCTGGTATGGACCCTCTAAGTCCTCATCTGCAACAAAGGAATTCTGCTGCACTTCAGGTGACCGGGCCCGGACCGAGTAGGGGCAGAGCCAGCTATGGGGGAGGGATGGAGATTGGGCAGAAATATGATGTGATAGTGTTGCCGGATTTAGCACGTCAAAATACAGGATACCCAGTTAAATTAGAATTTCAAATCAATAATGAATGACTGCTTAGTATAAATATATCCCAAATATTGCATGGGGTATACTTATATACTGAAAAATTATTTACTGTTCATCTGAAATTCAGATTTAACTGAGCATCCTATGTTTTATCTGACAATTCCTTCTTGAGACTCTCAAAGAAGCCTGAATCCTTGATGATGGCAGTGAGTAGCAAGGTTGATGGTATTGGGCTGCCCTATTTCTCTTTACTTTTCTATTTTTTTTTTTTTTTTTT
>NW_016107392.1:245137-259979 GCF_001604975.1 Cebus imitator | reverse complement strand
TTTTGTAGAGATGAGGTTTCACCATGTTGCCCAGGCTGGTCTCAAGCTCCTGGGCTCAAGTGATCCTTCTACCTTGGCCTCCCAAACTGCTGGTATTATAGGTGTGAACCACCAAGCCCAGCCTTCTGGCCTATTTCAAATGGAAGATGCTTTCCTAAGCCTGCTTCTCTCATGCATTCTCTCATCTGTCTTGAGTTTCTTGAAGAGTCAGGAAATCTTATTGCCTTTGAGAAGCTCAGGCAGCCAAGGAGAGAGAAGTTTTGTAGGTCATTGCTGTAAGAAATTTCTTTCTCCTGTTCCCTTTTGTCTTGCTCCAGCAAGAGGAACAGCACCCTCTTTAAGGATTTGAGGACAGAAGGAAACGGGCACATAAAGCCAGCATGCACTGTAGCTCGTGTCCTGGGGAGATAATGGCTTTGAACCTGTTAAAATAAATGGTCTGCTTTGTTCTTGAATAATCATCAGTTGGCAGCTTTGTTCTGTCTTCCCGGCAGCTGGATGAGATTTTGATTTCAGAGGAAAAAGAGTGACCTGGCGCTGACCATACTGGACAGAGGGAGAAAGGAAATTTACAACAGCCTCCCATGTGTGGTAAGAGAGCCCCTTGCTGTAAAGTACTGCCTGCCACACCACCTGTCGCAATGCCTAAAGGTCTGCTGTTAAGTCTTAAGGTCAATGACCTTCTCTTTTTTAAAGAAATGCAAATATTCTGGAGAAAGACACATATTAAGTTATTATCCTTTAGAATAAAATTGTTTGTTGGAGTTTTTCAGACACATTCGGCTAAAAGAAGAGACTTGAAGTTTTTGGATCCTAGGACAGGTAATTTTTTATAGGTGCTGAGTGACAGAGAGATGGATTGCATAGAGAGAAAATATAAAGGAAGCCCAGAAACAGAAGAATCTGAATCAGTTTAGGAAAATGGGAGAAGTGGGAGACGAGCTGGAGCCATCCACGCAATTTTCCTTCGAGAATAAATTGTGTTGTCTCTGTCCTCCTAGAAGGTCTCTAAGTCCCAACGTTTTCCCTGTGCTCCATTTGTCCAACTGACTGAATGTTTCTAATTTAGGTAACAGCAGAATTTGGCGCATGCTGAAACTAGTTGCCAAATTCTCTAGATCATGGCGTGAATAAAGGTTAGAGGTTCCAGGACCATAGCCTCTAGCCAACTGTCCTTGAAATGTGTCCTCTAGGATTTTTTTTTTTTGTTTTTTGTTTTTGTTTTGTTTTTGTTTTTTTTTTTGAGTCTCGTTCTATCACCCAGGCTGGAGTGCAGTAGCACAAATTTGGCTCACTGCAAACTCCGTCTCCTAGGTTCAAGCAATTCTCCTGCCTCAGCCTCCTGAGTAGCTGGGATTATGGACACCTGCCACCATGCCTGGCTAATTTTTGTATTTTTAGTAGAGACGGGGTTTCACCATGTTGGTCAGTCTGGTCTTGAACTCCTGACCTTGGGTGATCCGCCTGCCTCAGCATCCCAAAGTGCTGGGATTACAGGTGTGAGCCACCGTGTCTGGCCTAAATGTGTCCTCTAGGTTTTAAAGGGCAAAGGATGTGCAGCTTTCCCCCTCTGTGTGACAAAAGTACCTGATTTAGTGACAATGAAGATTTTGGAATCAGGAGGCTGAGGGCAAGCCCTAGTTTTTTTTCCTTGTCGAGTTGAATGGCACCGAACAAGCATGACTGTTTCCTGCTCTGCAAGACAAGAGTCAAAATCCCGGATTGCCTCTTTCATAGGGAGGTCAGGCTGGGCTTTACCCAGTTGTAAATAAGTCGAGTTTGCTGATTGTGACCACAGCTGTGGATGGAGAGTGTCAATCTCCTAATCAAAGGGCAGCCTATTCGATGGCTCTGCCTCTGTTGTCCCTGGTGAGGGCAGTGGTCTCTGGAGCAGCACCTTGAATGTAGGAGCTGCTACTCAAAGAACAAGTGACATAAATTAGTTCAAATGGACAAATGGTGAAGGCCTTCTTATCTCTACTTCAGCTCATCCCAGGATGTGGGATGCTGTGGTCCAGCCAGGCTGTTCACAGGGATTGTCCCTTCTGGGATATCACACATCATTAAGTGTGGCCAAGGGCATGGACTGGGTACCAGTTAGTCAAAGTTTCATTAAATAAGCCCCTTCTGCAGGAAAGGATGTGAGAACTTGCTTCTTGGTGGACGCTGTTGTTTGTCTCTAGCCCTGACCTTCCTAGAAACTCTTCTTTGCTACTAGAAAGTATCTTTTCATTTTCTGTTAAAAAACAAAAAAACAAAACGAAACAAAAAAACAAACAAAAAAACGACTACCAGTGTAAAATATCATTGGCTCTCTCCAAAATGATCAAATGAAGGCGAGTATCCAGATGACTCAGGTAAACTTGGTGGATTTGGGTACCCAAGGCAGTGACATGCAGGATGGCAAAGGACAGAAAAAACAATGAGGAATATTCATTGAGAGCCTCTGTGTGCCAGACCCTGTATGGAGTGACTACCCATATTACTGCATTTAATTCTCATAATAACTCCCTGGGGTAAGTGCCATTATTACACCCACTTTACACATGAGGAGACTGAGGTTCAGGGAAGTCAAGGAACATTCCTATGCAGTTAGGAATTAGCAGGGCTGGGATCGAAAACCAGCACTATTTGATTCCAAACTCATCCTCTTAACCCCCACACAATTACTTACCTCTTTGCCTTGTCTTCCCATCTGGCAATTTCCAATCAATCTGCCAGAAAACATATCCTTCTTGCCCTTGAACTACCCATGTTTCCTTTCTGCTCTTCGCAACCCTGTGTTAAACTCCAGAGTGAGCCTCTGTCACCCTGGAAGGAGGCTGGCATTTGGTGTTGAGCTGTGACCCATGCAGGCTTTCGAGCAGACTGGAAACCCTCTCTGGCAATGGCTAAGGATGCTGCAGATGCCCCTGCAGTCCTTAGGATGGGGACAGGGAGGGCAGAGCTTAAAGGGCCTGGGATGAGACGCCCTGCCACCATGAAGCTCTTCCTGAAGCTGGCAGGGGTCCTGTCTCACAATGTCAGAGCTGTCCCCTGAGCCCCAACGCCACAGGTCATCCAGGGGCAAAGCCGGTCTCTCTTCTCACTTTCTCCTTCTTTGAAGTGGGCACAATGATGTGATACCAAGGGACAAAATGATGAGGAAATTTATTTTGCCAGTTGTTTTGAAAACCTCAGAATCCAGCCGGTGCCTCCTCCCTGAAAGCCTTCTTGCAGAGGCACTCCTGGCTGCCACTCCTCACCTTTCTCAAATCAGTGCCACATCTCTGGGAGGCCATCCCTGAAGAACCAGGTGGGGTTAAAGCACCCTCCCTCCGTGCATTCTGCTATTTGCCTGCATTATTTTTGCCAGAATGCCATGAGTGCATTCAGACCAGTTTACTTGTCATTCTCCCTCTGCCTAGATTGGATGTTCTCCCGGGGTCAGACTACCTCAGTATCAGTCCTTGACTAATACTTTGCGCTTTCTGATGATCTGAACCATTAAACTGAGTTGAAGAAAAAGTCAATATCCACTTCTAAGGGTGGTGGTGGCGATTGTATTTTGGCAGTTTGTTTTAAATACCCAACGCCTCCACCTTTTATGCAGACCTGCTTTTCAGAATGTTTAGATGTCTTAGGAAGTCTCCTCACCTCATTCAGATTACTGGGTCATGATTTAGTGTTCCAGGGAATTCCAGGGGAAAAAAAATCATTTTGCTTCTGCAAACCCTAATGTCCGCTGCTCTGATAAAGGATCCCAGCTGTCACAAGGAGATTATTTACTTGAAACTAATGAGCAGAGCTAATTACTGCAGTGGACTTGGGTAGGGACAGAATGGGACAGAGTGTACCAGAGCAGGCTGCTGGCAACCATTCCAACCCTCCAGTTGGCAGCTGAGCCAGGGAGCCCCCAGACGTGTCAGTGCCTTTTGGTCTTCCAATTGCCTGTTCTATAGCAAACGGATTTTAAGATCATGGTTTGGGGCTCAATTGTCTGATGGGAGCCAAGAATGAATTTCTGTGGCTTGTTCTTTTCCTCACTGGTTCAAATTTTTGTGAAATATGTAACAGTTAAAGTCTGACTTTTTTGAGGATGTGGGATTTGGGATCCACCCTTCCCTTCCACAACTTCATTCCTCACAACTCCTACACAGTTCCTCTCCTTGAGAGCAGGAAACCTATTTCTCGTCCCTCCCTCACAAATGACTGGTTCCTAGGGCTGAGATTTCTCTGGTCTAGAATATTCTCCCTGCCTGGACTCTGAGCCACGTAAGCTCATGCTCACCTGCTAACAACTTGTGCACTGACCCCCCTCACAACGTTCATGCCTTTATTTGGCATTTTGAGCTGTGTTTGTACCAGATGCCAAATCGCATTATAACCCAGGTAACAAACCTGCACATGAACCCCCTGAATCTAAAATAAAAGTAAAAAAAAAATCTCATTATAATTAACTATGTGGGACATCCAAATCCTTTCTTGTTGTGGAATGTTGTTAAACTGGGACCTGAGAGGAGGTCATAGCAGTATGGAGTGAAAATGAAAAGAGTTCATGTACTATAGAGTGCCGAGTTCAGCACCTGGCACTATTTATGTACTTTTTTTAAGACATTTAATTTCAGTACACCTCTTTAGAGCATAGACTGTGAAGCCCAGTCCTGTTTTCTACGCTGGATGAGACACACACACACACACACACACACACACGCATCGACCATGATCTGTGCTCTCAGAGGGTCTGCACTGCAAGGGGTGATGGCAAGACACGCAGGCAGGGAAGTTAGGAGCAGTTCTAAGGTGGTGCAGGGACTGCAGGAGAGAGATGGCGTGGAGAGCGGACGAAGGAGTGCCGGGATTCAGTGAGCAAAGGACAGCTATGAGTAACCTGAGCTGGAAAAGGCTTAATGGGGAAGAATGATAAAAAACTGTAGGCTCTGTGTTGCCAGAGACTATTGGAGAAGGACTCTGGGCATGAGAAAGGGTGTGTGGAAGCCCAGAGACAGTTACCATGGTAACAAAGGATGCCAGGACCACAGAGGTGCAGGGTCTGATGGGAATTGGTAGGGTCTGTAGGAGATGCTGGGATGATGGCACCTGGGGATGCATCATTAGGGAAACTCTCAGGGGCTGAGCAAGGATGACATCATGAGAGGGGTTGGCAGATGGCCAGCACTTCAACATTCTCATAAAGAAAACCTTGGTTTTCTTTGGAAGTATGGAGTGAGAAGCATCTCCCAGTGTAAGCTAGAAGCAGGCAGAGGAAGGGAGCCTCTGTGTCGGAGAAACATGTGGCCAAAGTGTGCCCTGGAAAATGTCAGGCGGCTAAGGTGACAGTGGAAGAAAGAGGTGAAAATGGCCCATGACAAAGGCAAGTTAGCACCTAGAAATGGAGCTTCGCAGGACAAACCACAGGGCTTGCTGTGGGAAGCACTGGCGCAAAAGAAAGTGGGCGCCTGGTTTTGTTTGTATCGAATCAGTAATTCACTTTGCGTTTTGAAGCCTTAAGGACAAATAAGGTATTGTCATGGAACTAAGTTCTTGAATTTTTTCAAAAAACTTAGAGATTCTTATTCCATACAACTGAGTCAAGTGATAGGTCAAAATAAGGGGGAGAAGAGTTGAGGAATCCGTATGAAAATAGGACCCCTGTATCTTAAATATTTTAACTTAAAACACAAAATGTGCATTTATCTCCTAATATTTTAATACTGAGTCTAGGCTTTTTCTTTGACCACAGGTATGCTGATTTGAGCTCCTTCTCTTTTGTATGAGCCACATTCATAGCGGATCAAGAATGGCCACAAATAAATCCTTTGCTATACCTCACATTGAGAGGTGGAGTCCAATTTTTCTTTGCTTGAATCTGGGCTAGCTTTTTCTTGACCAGTAAAAAGCAGCAGAAGTGACATTCTGAAATTTCCATGGCTGGGGTTGAAACTCTCCACTGGGTTCCTTGGAATCCTTGCTGAGAACCCTGAATTACCATGCAAGAGGTTCATTACTTTGAGTTCGCATGTTTAAAAGGCTACATATTGGTGCCAGCTGAGCTCAGCCTCCCAGCCATCCCCATCAAGGCATCAAAGTGCAAGACATGAGTGAGGCCATCTTGGGCCCTCCAGCCTAACCCATCTACCATCAAATGATCTTCGCTGATACTATGTGGAACATAAAAATTGAACGGCTGACCCTTGTCTGAATTCCTAACTCACAAAACAGTGAGATATAATAAAATGGTGGTTTTATCATATTCATATATATTTGTCCCTAACCTTGGTTTTAAGCCACCAAGGTTTAGAATACTTTGCTATGTCACAGATACCTGGAACTTTGTTGTAGAGAAGACTGGGCACATGTTAACAGAGCTGAGAGGGACCTGGAGGTCAGGTATTTCAACTCCCTGATGTGCACATAAGAATTCTGAATATTCTCAGACGCCTCCAGAAACTGAGCGCAAAATGCAGCAAACACATAGAAGGTGCTAGAGCCTCCTTACTTCAGTGTTACCTCCCCTGCCCTTGATGGTGAAGAGTCTCTTGTGTTTACCTTTCCTGGATAACTTCACTGGAAAAGTGCCCATAAGCAGAGTAAGATGTATGGATGGCCAACCATGTCATCTTGTCCATGTGAAGTTGTTCCAAAAATCTGTTTTTTAGCAGTGGTGTCTGTCTGCCTCCCAGGGCCACAGGGGTGTAGGACTGTATTTTCTGTTTGTCTGGCTTCGCTCTTCCTTCCATTCCTTCTAGAGGGCCTACTTCAGGGAGGCTCCCTCTACCCCACTGGGGGAAGCACCCCAGCCTAAACAAAGAGATTCTTGGTCTATACACTCATAGACAATCCCATGACGGGTCCAGTTCCACAGGCCTGCGACCAGTGAAGTCACACAGGGCCCCATACACAGAAGGACCCTGTGCTTAATTTAATGCTCTGCTGTTGCCGTCTTGAAATTCTTAATAAGTTTTGAACAAGGAGCCCTGCCTTTTTATTTTGTACTGGCACCTGAACGTGAAGTAGTTGGTCCTGCTGGTGACTCATACTCATATGGTAAGACCAGGAGCCTCGGCTTTTTCATGAGTTCAGCCTGTACCATCTCACTGGGAACCAGGTGGAGAAGTTGCGTCAGCAAGGAAGGAAAAACCACATTTAAACAGGAATACTGTATTCATGTTTCCCTCTGTCTGACAGATCCCCTTAAAGACTTTAGGAACAGATACTCCCAACCCCTGTAATTAACAACATGCCCGAATCCTCTGGTAGAATTACCGGGTGTGAGGGATGCTGGGCTGGGAATGGAGCTAGTGTCCTGTAGCTCAGGCCTAAAACAACAGAACCAGAATGTGCTGACTCTCAGCTCTTCTTCCCTAGGAACCAAGCTGAGGAAGCTCCTTCTCCACCAGCTGGGTTTTTTCTACTCGGGCAGATAGGAGGGGACAGGGAGGAGCAGGGGCGTCAGGCACCCAGTGCTTCTATAACAGGCCAGGAAGGAAATGAAGAGCTAGGACCCCACCTAGAGCCTTGATAGCGGTTTAGGAAGCTTAGGGACTGAAGAAGGCCCACAGCCCCTCCCACAGCAAATGTGAATCCCACGCCTCATAACAAACTGTTGCACATGCGCTAGTAATTTTTAGCATGCTCCTCCGCCTGCCACCGGCTTGCCCTTTTGCATAGCTGCCCCCATCCAAACACAGCTGTCTCTTTTTTGTCTACCCCAGCTGTGTCTCAAAAAAAATCAAAAAGGCTGGGCTGGAGGCTTAGCTGATGTTTCTTTGCCTTTTCTCTATCTGTTTATTGTCTGAGAATCATGACACCCAAAGTGTGATTCCCGAACTAGCAGGGCCAGCATCACCTGGGAAATTGTCAGAAATGCTGATTCTTGAACCTCTTGAATCAGAAACTCTGGAGTGTGGCTGGTACTCTGAATTTTTAACAAGCCCATCAGGTGAGTCTAACGATCACTCCAGTTGGAGAACCACGCTCTTTGAAACATGTGGCAGCAATAAGGCCCTCTATTAGCTCCCAGCGTTTCAGAGTTGACACCTGTGTGACGGATGAGGCCTCACTTTTGAAAAGGAAAGAAATAGTAACTTTCAGGTACATCACCCCCATCCACACACACCCAAAAGTACACAAAAAGTGGAAGAATGCCTGGCTCCTCTTTCCTCCTCTATTTACCATCTGTTAGCCACGCTTTGAGTTGTTTGAACAAGAGAATCAGTGTCAGAATAAACTTGCTTGTAGGGTGTCTGGAAGGCAGGTGCGGCCTGCCACTTCCAATGCAAGCTGAGAGCAAACACAGCATACTGAGCCCAAATCGGCCTTCTGCTGCTAGAGACAGGGGTAGAATTTATGTTGTGCTGGGATGATGCCCCCTAATGCGCTGCCTTACCTTGGGGCCTTAATTAGAAGCAGCAGTGGCCCTTGGGCCTGCTGAGCTTTTATTTGATGTGATTGCACAAAAGAGCTGAGATGGAAAACTAGACCTTTTGTTGTTTCACACATTCTAAAAAGCTTTTTCGTAAAAGCCCCTTTCTTGGTTCTTATTTGCTGTCACATGTATGAGGATAAATTAAAAAAAAAGTCATACGGGGCAAACAATTGGTGAAATCTGGCTTTCCAGTTCTAGTCTCATCAGGTTCAACTGATGCCGTCTCTGCCCCACCTTCTCTTCCTCGCAATAGCCCTCCCTTCTGCAGCCCCTCCCATTTATTTACCATCGCTTCCCTGACAGTCTCCTTCCCTTTTCCTTGGGTCCTTCTAGGGCTGTCCTAGTGTTTAGTATTGAAAGCTTGAACATTGAAAAAAATATTCCATATAAAAGTGAAAAATATCCACTTAAAATGTGGGTGTTTTAATTTCATAATTGCACCCCTCTGAATTGACCAGATAAACTGAAAAGCTGCATAGCAGAGTAGCCTTACTCTTGGTTAACAGGAATCTCATAGGAACTGAGGTTTGCTGATATATCAAGGGGCTCTTGCACCTGGACCTGTGGAGCTGTGTTGATTAGAAAGGCAACTCTTGTTGTTCTCTGTCTTGATTTCTCTGGGCTTTCAAGTTGTGGCTTATTCTTGTTTGTTTTTGAGACAGTCTCACTCTGTCCCCAAGGCTGGAGTGTAGTGGCACAATCTCGGCTCACTGCAACCTCTGCCTTCTGGGTTCAAGCGATTCTTGTGTCAGCCTCCGGAATAGCTGGGATTACAGGTGCATGCCACCACGCCCAGCTAATTGTTTTGATTTTTTGGAGAGATGGGATTTTTCTATGTTGGCCAGGCTGATCTCAAACTCCTGGCCTCAAGTGATCTGCCCTCCTCGGCCTCCCAAAGTGCTGGGATTACAGGCATGAGCCACTGCACCCGGCCTTGTTTGTTTTTAAAGTTTGTTTAACTTCCTTTAAGCATACAGGGGTATTTATTGGAAGAGTCCTGGAGTAACACGCAGAACCCAAGGCCAAGAACTACAGCCGGAGCTACCTGAAGGCCTGGAACCGGGAAGTGAGTAGAAAACCTCTAAGAACTTATTCAAGAGGTTATTTCATCCTCGCTTTTCTCTCTCTGACTCTCCCTCACTTGGTCACCTGGACTCTTTGCTTCTTTTTTCATGTTTGATCCCTGCTGCTTTTTTCTGTAGATTAGCTTTCACTTCCTTGGCATGACAGGGACAAACATGGCGGGCGCAGAATGGGAGACTTTGCTGTCTAGTTTGAGGGGGCGCCTTGAGGATATCTCAACACTCAATAGTTGGTGGAGAAGCTGAGCAGACCGGGTGAGGACAGTTGTGACCTAGGCTGTGGCCAGAGTTGTGTGGTACCATTCTGCTGTGGTTCATTTTGGCAGACAGGGATTTGTTCTGTTCAGAAAAATTATCTCAGATCTGGACATAGGTAAAAGGAGGGCCTTGTTTCTTTCACTGTCATATTGAAGTGATGCTTAATCCCTCAGGGTTCTTTTTTTTTTTTTTTGGAGACGACGTCTCACTCTGTTGCCCAGGCTAGAGTGCAGTGGTGATAGCTCACTGCAGCCTCCACCTCCTAGGTTCAAGTGATTCTCCTGCCAAGTAGCTGGGATTACAGGCACCTGCCACCACGCCTGGCTAATTTTTTCTCTTTTTGGTAGAGATGGGGTTTCTCCATGTTAGCCAGGCTGGTCTTGAACTCCTGACTTCAAGTGATCTGTCCTTGGCCTCCTAAAATGCTAGGATTACAGGTATGAGTTACCACTCACAGCCTCCCCCCCCACCAGGGTTCTTTAAGTATCTAGGGAAATGTATTTTTATTCTCTCACTTTCCATCACTTACTAAAGGCCGAGACTCTGTGAGGTTACATGTTAACTTTTTGACCTATGCAGTAGAGATGCAAATGATTTCTGTCTGGTAGGAAAGACAACTAGAGGCTATGGTTTTAGTTTCTAGCAGCACACAGCACATGAGCCAGTTTTGTATCTAATTTAACAGTCTTATTCCAGTAGGGATACAGTGGCTCACACCTATAATCCCAGCACTTTGGGAGGCCAAGGCAGGCAGATAATTTCTGGTCGGGAGTTCAAGACCAGCCTGGCCAACATGGAGAAACCCCCATCTCGACTAAAAATACAAAAATTAGCCACATGCTTGTAATTCCAGCTGCTTGGGAGGCTGAGGCACGAGAATCTAGGAGGCAGAGGTTGCAGTGAACTCAGATTGCAGCACTGCACTGCAGCCTAGGCGATGGAGTGAGACTCTGTCTCAGAAACAAAAAACAAAACCAAATGAAAAAATCTTATTTCAGAATTTTGTTTCTTTAGTGACTATATACTCTCTCAACCTATACTTCTTTGAATTGGCCCCACTGTTCTGCTGATCTTGACATAAGTTTATGTTTGTATTAGGGTCATGCTTTTAACTTTTTGAAAATTATATTTTGGGATTTCACAGAAAAAGGGCAGAAAGATTGGTCTGACACCTCCGAGGCATCTTCTTATATATATGTATGTATATATATATATATATATATATATATACATTTAATTCCTGTGAATTTTCTCTTATTTGTTGTACTCCCTGACATTTTGCTAATCACCTGGCCTTTCACTTCAGTGAGGGTCTGCTGTTAGTAAATTTTATTTTTGATTTTTTTAATATAAATGAATATATTTATTTTATCTTTGATCTGAAGGAAGCTTTCATTGGATGTACATTCTGTAAGAATTAAAGAAAGAGGAAAGAAACATTTAGCTCGATGATCAAGACAAGTTTATTTTAGAAAAAATAAACCCGAGAGGGGCCTCTGGCTGGATTAGGTCAGAGGCACACTCTCTTACAGACTAAGAGTTTTTAAGGATTCAGGATGGGAGAATTTATCAGAGGTTTGGACTGCTTCTGCGTCTCTTTGTTGTGCTTCTCTGGGAGGGAGAGTTTGTGTCTGTTCCCATACATCTTTCTGCAGCTGTAGGCATACACCACACCCGTCTGAGTCTGCTTTTGGCTTCCCTATATTAGTGCACCTGAAGGGAAAGGAATGTGTTTATTAAGGCCCACTGTTTTGCTGGGTTCTGTTGTATGAGGGTGAAGTTAGCCAGTTACCCAGGAGACTTTCCCCCTACTTCCCTTTGTGCCTAAGCTGTCTCATCTGTATTTTACTGTCTGCTCTTTAGGACTGTTTGTAGTTAGAAGAGAAGTGATTTCCTTGAAATGCATGAGGCTAGAAAGAGAGTTGGAACTTAAAGTGGCAGTGTTCGTCTGAGATGACGGTGCTCCTGCTCTGTCGCATTCTAAGTTGACTCTCTCAGACCTTTGAGAATATTATTTCACTGTCTTCTGGTTTCCCTTGTTGAGAAGTCAGAAGTCAATCTAATAAGTATTCTGTCATGGGTAATTTTTCTCTCTGGTAAGATCTGCTGCTGCTCTTTGGTCTTCTCTTTCTCTTTGGTATTATATACCTTGACTATGAGCCTAAATGTGATTTTTTTTCTTATTTATACTGCTTGGAATTTATGGGCTTCTTGATTCAAAGGATTTGTGTTTTTCATCAATTCTGGGGAAAAATTCAGTTAATATCTCCTCAAATATTACTTCTTTCCATTATTTATATTATCCTATTCCAGAATTCCAAGTAATTGTTGATGTGGTTTGGCTCTCTGTCCCCGCCCAAATTTCATCCCTAATTGTGTTCTTCATGTGTCAGGGGAGGGACCTGGTGGGAGGTGATTGGCCATGAGGATTGTTTCCCCCATGCTGTTCTCATGATAGTGAGTTCTCGCAAGAGCTGATGGTCTTAAAAGTGTTTGGCCATTCCCCCTCCTCTCTCTGTCCCCCTCCTGCCATCTTGTGAAGATGGTACTTGCTTTTCCTCCACTTTCTGCCATGATTGTAAGTTTTCTGAGGCCTCTCCAGCCCTGCAAAACTGTGAGTCAATTAAACCTCTTTTACTAATAAATTACCGAGTCTCAGGTAATATCTTTATAGCTGTGTAAAAATGGATTAGTACAATTGTATGTTAAATATTCTTACATTATCTTCCTTTTTGTTTCTATTTAATCATCTTTTCACGCTCTGTGTTGTATTCTGGGTAATTTCTCCAAATCTATCTTCTAGTTTACTACTCTTTAGCAGGGGCTAATAGTCTCTTCCACCAAATAAACATATGAAAAGTTGTCAATGTTATAAAAAGTTGAAATTATTACATTTTCATCAGAATGGCTAAGATGGAAAAGAAAGACCAGTGCGTGTGTTAAGACTGTGGAGAAGTAGCTACAATGCATGAGGGCGTGCAGCTTGGTGCCATCCCTTTAGATAACAATTGTCATCATTCACTAATGTTGAGGATTCTCATGCCCTTTGAGCAAGCAGTTCTACTTGGAGGTGTAGAATGAACAGAAATCCAGGCATATGTGCACTGAGAGGCTTCCAAGATTGTTCAGAGTAACATTATTTATAATGGCCCCAGAATAGAAACAACCCAAATGTTCACTAAGAGTAGAATGGTAAATAAATTGTGATAAATTCATACAATGGAAAACCATAAGCAATTAAAATAAGCTCACTGGAATATTGCCATTTTAATAAAATAAATAAGAGAAACAGTAAGTAAAATGAACAAATTCTAGCTATACATCATAATGTGGATACATCTCAAAACAACATTGAGTGAAAGAAAAAAGAATCAAAAGATACATTCTGTATGAATCTATTTATATAAGCAAACAAAAGCCAACCAAAAAATTCAACACTAAGCTATTGTGTTTGAGGGTGAATACTTAGAAGTTAAAACTATAAAAAAAGGAAAAGATAATCATTAAATTCAGGATAATGGTTAGCTTTGTGGAGGATGGGATAATATAGTGACTGAGAAAGAACACTCAGGGATTTTTTAGAGTACAGGCAATACTGTTTCTTGACCTAATTGATAGTTACTTGAAAGTTCATTTTTTTTCCCGAGGTAGTGTCTCTCCCTCTGTTGCCCAGGCTGGAGTGCAGTGGCACGATCACAGTTCACTGCAGCCTCAACCTCCCTGGGCTCAGGGAATCCTCCCACCTTAGCCTCCTGAGTAACTGGGGCTGCAGTTGCATACCATTACATCTGGCTAATTTTTGTATTTTTTGTAGAGACAGGGTTTTGCCATGTTGCCTAGGCTGGTCTTGAACTCCTGGGCTCAAGAGATCCACCTTCTTTGACCTCCCAAAGTGCTAGAATTGAAAGCTCATTTAAAAATCAATCATGGACTATATGTTGTTTTATGTAAAATAAAATAATTTATTTATAAAATAATATTACATATCTAAATTTGTGAGATGTAACTAGAGTGGCATTTAGAGGGAAATTTATAGCCTTAGGGGCTTATATTGTAAAATAAGAATGGCTAAAACTCAAGAAACTGAGCATCTGATTGAAGAAGTTAGTAAAAGGACATTAACCCAAAGAAAATAGGATGAAGAAAACAATAAATATTCGAAGAGAAACTAATGAAATGGTAAACAAATATAGACCAAAATATAAAATAAAAGTGGTTAATACAAAAAATTCATTCTTTAATATGAGTGATAACATTAACAAACTTGTGGCAATATTGATAAAAACCTAAATAAAGAAGACAGAAAGTCGATGTTAGGAATAAAGGAATAGGTAGCAGATGCAGCAGAGATTATAACAATCATAAGAGACTGCTGGAAACAAATTTATGCTAATAAAGCAGAAACAGGTGAAATAGCCAAATTAACTGGAAAATATTAAAATTGATTTATTTATTAAAGCCGATTTAAAATAAAATTTGAATAGTTCCATAATCTTTAAATAAATAGAACTAGTGTAACTAATCTTTCCATTAAGAAATTGCCAACCTAGATAGTTTTAGAAGTAACTTTTTTCAGACTTCAAGAAACAGGTTACAAAAATATTACACAAGCCTTTGTAGAAAATAGAATAGAGAAAACACTTCCTAATTGTGTTGCTGAAGCTAGTAAAAAAAAATCTCCATACTGAAAGCAAATAATAGGTACAAAATGAGAAAAGAAAATTATAGGCTGATCTTAATAACATAGATGTCAACATCCTAAACAAAATATTAGCAAACTAAACAAATAATATTTACATATAAAAGACAACCAGCCGGGCGTGGTGGCTCACGCCTGTAATCCTAGCACTTTGGGAGGCCGAGGCGGGTGGATCACGAGGTCAAGAGATCGAGACCATCCTGGTCAACATGGTGAAACCCCGTCTCTACTAAAAAAATACAAAAATTCAGCTGGGCATGGTGGCGCGTGCCCGTAGTCCCAGCTACTCAGGAGGCTAAGGCAGGAGAATTGCCTGGACCCAGGAGGCGGAGGTTGCGGTGAGCCGAGATCGCGCCATTGCACTCCAGCCTGGGTAACAAGAGCGAAACTCCGTCT
>NW_016107392.1:243068-244072 GCF_001604975.1 Cebus imitator | reverse complement strand
AAAACAAAGAGACAACCCAGAGAGCGGGGGAGATATTTGCAAACTGTCTATCTGATAAGAGATTCATAACAAGAACATATATGGAGCTCAAACAAACCAATTGCAAAAAAAACCCCAAATAATCTGAGTTTAAAACAGGCAAAAGATCTGAACAGACATTTCTTTAAAGAAGACATACAAATGGCCAAAAAGGTATGTGAAAAAATTCTCAACATCGCTAATCATCAGAGAAATGAAATCAAAACCAGGAAGAGGTAGAATCTCACCCTAGTTAAAATGGCTTTTAGAAAAATGATAATAACAGATACTGGTGAGGACATGGAGAAAGAGGAACACTGTTGGTGAAAATGTAAATTAGCACAGCCACTATGGAAAACTGAATAGAGATTTCTCAAAAAACTAAAATTAGGACAACTGTCAAATCCACTACTGGGTGTATGTCCAAAAGAGGAAATCAATATATTGAATAGATATCAGCACTCCTCTGTTTATTGCAGCACTATTCACAATAGACAAGATATAGAATCAACCTAAGTGTCCATTAGAATGGATGAATGGATAAAGAGAACGTGGAGATACACACGCACACTCTGGAATATTATTCAGCCATAACAAAGCATGAAATCCTGTCATTTGCAGAAATGTGGATGGAACTGGAGGCCATTATATTAAGTAAAATAAATCAAGCACAGAAAGACAAATATTGCATGTTCTAACTCACATGGAGGAGCTTAAAATGTGGATCTCATGAAGATAGAGTGTGGATTGGTGGTTACCAGAGGCTGGGAAGAGGAGGGCAGGGAGATAAAGGGGAAAAAAAAGAATATTATTTATAGTTGGAGTCTCGCTCTGTCACCCTAGGCTAGAGTGCAGTGGTGTGATCTTGGCTCACTGCAATCTCCACCTCCTGGGTTCAAGAGATTCTCCTGTCTCAGCCTCCCAAGTAGCTGGGATTACAGGCGTGTGCCACCACAACCGGTTAATTTTTATATTTTTAGTAGAGA
>NW_016107392.1:205059-243032 GCF_001604975.1 Cebus imitator | reverse complement strand
TCTGGGATTACAGGCATGAGCCACCCTGTTTGGCTGAGAATATAAATATATTACTACTGAACTGTAAACTTGATAAAGATGATAAATGTCACATGTTATTTTACCTCAATAAAAAAATTTAAAAAGTTAAAAAAGGAAAGGGAAGTGCTTACGCTTTCACTACTTTTTAGCCTATAATAAAGCAAAAAAAAAAAAAAAGATTTACAAGGTACAAAGGTTAGAAAAGACAAACCTTGTTATTCATAGATGATATGATTTTTGCGTAGAAATATAGATAATCTGCTAGGATTAATAAGAGTTTGGCAATTCTGTCAACTATAAGCCAATATAAACAAGTCAATTGCATTTTTATACACCAGTAACATTTGGAAAATTCAATTAGATAAACGTATCATTTACAACAGTAATAAAAATGTAAGGTACCTAGGAATCAATCTAATACAAATGTGTAAACTCTATGGCGATAAACTTGTCCAACTTCACTGAAAGTCCTTAAAGAGGACATAAATAAATGGAGAGTTCACAGTCTTGGAAATTGTGTCCATTTTTCCAACTTTGAGCTCTAGATTTAAAGTACTTCCAATAAAAATACCAACATGGATTTTCATGGTAGTTGGCAAGCTGATTCTAATATTTATGTGGAAGAGCAAAGGTCTAAGAGTAGCCAACACAGTCTAGAAGAAAAAAGGACAGAGTGCAGGGATTTGCCTGTGAACTATTAAGTCTCATTATAAAGCAATAGTATTTACAACAGTGGGGTATTAGTGTAAGGGCAGACAAAAAGACCATTGAAACAAAATAGAGAGTCCTAATCATATTTGGAAACTGGATAGATGACAAAAAAAGCATTAGAGAAGAGTGGAGAGGTGCTAGACTGTGTGATAATTACCCACATGGGAAGGAAATGAAACTGAAATTCTATAGTACACCACGTATAAAAATGAATTCTAGACTGAGTAAGGACTCAAAAGTCAAAGGCAAAATATACTTTAGGCCTTTTGGAAAAAAACCAGAACACCTTTAAGACCTCAAGGTGAGGAAGGATTTCTTAAACATGACACAGAAATGCAAACCATCCAGGAAAAGACTGATAGATTTTGCTACCTTAATTAAGAAACTACCACAACACCCTATAAAAAGACTGAAAACAAAAGCTCCAAAGAGAGAAAAATCTGTGTCACAGATGAACAAAAAAGATTATTACCCAGGATATATGAATAACCCCTAAACATCATTACAAAAAAGATAGAGCACATGATATGCAGATAGAGAAGACAGATATGAAGAGGAAACACAAACGGATAAAGGCATCCGAAGAAATGTTCAACTTCATTATTAATCCGGAGGATGCAAATTGAAACAAAGCTGAGATGCTATTTTATACCGCCTTACTGGCAAAAATCAGTAATTCAGACAATACCAAAGGTGAGAAGCAAAGTACTACAAGTAGAAGTATAAATTTGTACAATTACTTTTGGAAAAAAATTGGCATTATCTAGAAAAGTGAAAGCTGCAAAATCATCGCATGGCCCAGACATTTCACTATTACGCCTTAGAGAAACTCAAATGAGCACCAGAAGAGATGCAGGAGAATTTTCATAGCAGAATTGTTGCTAATAACAGAAAAACTGGGAACAACACAAATGCCTACCTGGGAGAAAATGAATACATAAATTGTGCTATGTACGGTGAAAAATAAATGAATTACAGTTCATGCATTAACCTGGAAAAAAAAAATCTCAGCACCATGTTGAGTAGAAGAAGCAATTTGCAAACTAACGTAAGCCCCATGACTCCATTTATATAAAATTTGCAAATGTGCAAAACCAAATAGGGTTTTATTCAGGAATATGTAAATAAATGCTAAGTTACCTGGGGAAAGCCTCCTACGAGACACATTCTATAATGTAGGCTGCTGGCTGCCTACTGCTTTGGGCAGGAGTACCCTTAGCAGCCTTTTTGGGAGATGATTGGACCTAGGTCAGGACCTCAGGCATCCTCAGGGAGGCTCAGGCCCACCCCTGTTCCTTGTTTCACCTGGGGAGTTACCAAAAATAACTCCACAAAGATCAGCCTGGCTGTCCGAACTCTTCCATATCAATAGACAGGGCCGGTTCATAGTCTCTATCTTCATTCTCAGTCCAATGCTGGGCTCCAGAATTGAGCTGGGCCATATTTTAGGCAGAGAAAATGTGTGGACCCCTAACTCGCATATTTGGTGGCTTGACATGAATTTAGTCTTGTGTAAACCAATTGCCCTGCTTGCAGGGTTCTGCTTTTTTTTTTTTTTTGAGACAGTCTCACTCTGTCACCCAGGCGGGAAGGCAGTGGTGCCATCTTGGCCTACTGCAACCTCTGCCTCCTGGGTTCAAGTGATTCTCCCACGTCAGCCTCCCAGTTAGCTGGGATTACAGGTACCAATCACCATGGTTGGCTAATTTTTGTATTTTTAGTAGATATGGGGTTTCGTCACATTGGCCAGGCTGGTCTTGAACTCCTGACCTCAGGTGATCCACCCGCTTTGGCCTCCCAAAGTGTTGGGATTACAGCTGTGAGCCTCTGCGCCCGGCCCCAGGGTTCTTGCACCTACATTATACTGACATGATACAATTTTTTTATTTCAAAATCTAGGATGTGATATGAGAGGTGTACCAGGGAACATTTGGGTACGATCAGAGCAAATGTTAGTGAGCCTGGTCCCGTCTGTTCCATAGCCACAGGAAGAATGGCAGGGATCCTACGTCGTGTGGGTTGCAGCTGCTTCTGCTACCCATTGAGTGGAGTCACGTGGAGCCCCAGTGGCTGTCCCCCTTTCTTTCGTGCCAAGGCTTGGCAGGTCTGCCTGGTCTCGTCCCCCTTGCCATCCCCCACTTCCCTCATTTCCTGCCCCCTGTTCTGGTGGGAAATAGAAGGGTAGGAGGGAGGATGAAGAGTGAAGGCACTAGGGCACAGGAAAGAAGGAGAGTGGGGGATTGTGAGGACAAAGAGACCAGGCAGACCTGTGAGCGAAGCTCTTTAGTCCCTGAGCCAGGATTTCATTTGAAATACACTAAGACCTTTTTAAGCAAGTCCCTAGACAGACCCACCATTCATCTGCACAGTGCATTTTTCCTTGCAAAAAATAACCTATGACCAGCCTGCAGCTCCTGGAGTGTGGGCTGAGGAACACAGTCCAGTGGGCCAGCACTCCTTCACCCTCTGATGCCAGTGGCCGTCAGGAGTCCACATCACAGCCTAAAAATAGACCCCACCATTACTCCACCCCTCCTGGGCCCTGGGCTTTCCAGGGACTCCCCCTCCATGTTGACTTGGTTTGGGACAGGGAGTGTATTTCTGGAAGAATATTTCTAGCCCGAGTTGCTTTTTCCTTCCAAGTAAGGCAATTTGAAATCATTGGTCTTCCACAAAATATTCACTGGGAAAAGATGTAATTTCTACGAAGTTTGGGCACCTGATTGAAAATCGAATTCAGTCAATGGCCAAGGTCCTAACAGTAGTGTGATGTGAGATGCACAAACAAATACCCACATAATTATGGGAGGGCCAAAAGGCAAACACGGACCCACCTGCAAATTAGTGAGTAGGGAACTGCCTGAGAGAGGCTCATTCAGAGCTTGTGAGTTGGGATGTTAATAACACCTGGTGATGCTGTCAGTCCAAAAAGAGTGAGCACAAAAGCAGCAGCAAACTTTCAATCCTTTTCTGAGTTTATATGCAGTGGATTGAAAAATCACATAATATAGGCTGGGCGAGGTGGCTCACACCTATAATCCCAGAACTTTGGGAGGCTGAGTTGGGCGGATCACCGGAGGTCAGGAGTTCGAGACCAGCCTGGCCAACATGGTGAAACGCTGTCTCTACTAAAATTAGCTGAGTATGGTGGCAGGTGTCTGTAATCCCAACTACTCAGGAGGTTGAGGCAGGAGAATGGCTTGAATCCAGGAGGTGGAGGTTGCAGTGAGCTGTGATCATACCGCTGCACTCCAGCCTGGTGACAGAGACTCTATATAAAAAAAAAAAAATATATATATATATATATATATATATATATATATATATATGTGTGTGTGTGTGTGTATATATATATATGTGTGTGTATATATATATGTGTGTATATATATATACACACATATGTGTATATATATGTGTATATATATATACACCCATATATATGGGTGTATATATATATACATATATATATATGACAGCATGCTGTTCTCATGTTGTCGGGGGAGTCCAGTATAGTTGATCTTAAAGACAGTCATGCGAGGTTCCTTCCTCCAAGTAAAGAACCACATGAGGGCATTTCCTGCAGATGATTCCGTCTTCGCCTCAATGTGCTTCTCCCTATGGTCTCACTAAACCTCATAAATTAACTTCCTTAATCATCTTCCCATCCCAAATCCCAGCTTTCTTCCTCTATGACCCAGTTCCCACCAAGGGAACTTCTGGTTTTTCAGTCAAGTCATAGAAACCTTGGAATCCTCTATGATAAGTCTTCCTTACACATCACACCTTATATCCAATCTGTCCTCCAGGCAGACATGATTCCTTCCTTAAAAGTGAAACATTTGCCTCACTCTTATTCTAACTCCCTCTGCTGTAACAGCCTTCATGGAGAATCCTTGATCAGTCTATCAGCCTCCTAAGAGGCCTTGCTCTAACCATCCTGCATCTCTGGGTCAAAGTGTTCTTATCAAAATTTGTCCCTTGTCAAATTTGCGTTATCAAAACATTGCTTTTGTAATGTCCTTACTGAAGAACTCACAATACCTCCCTATTTCCACCTCTGTTTTCCCCTCGATGGCTCTCTACCCATTCAACCTTATTATTGTGTGGTTACTCATGGTGTGTACTTTACGTTCTAGTCCGGAGAGGATCTGAATTCTCCACCTCTGCTCACACAATTCCGCTTGGTCTTCCCCCTCCTCCTGCTGTATTCTCACTATCATTATCATAATCTGGGGTTTATGGCACAATCTGTCCCCTCTAGCTTATAGCCTTGGAGACTCAGGACAATGGTAGGGGGAAGGAGAAGAAAGGTGGTGGGGAAAGAGGAGGCTCATTTCTACCCCTGTGATAGGCTGGTCCTAGCCAACTTGCCAATTGTCCTGTTCCCTGTTCCCCCTACTTCTGCAACAAACCAGCTCTTGGACTTCCTTTGTCTGACACTCAACTTTCCAGAGGGGCCCCCCATGAGTTACACTGTACTTGCCTCTGAGCTCCTTCAGCCCCTGTGGGCACAGCTTCTATGTCTCAGATGCTTTATGGGAAAACATAGCGTGCAATTGTTCTCCTCCTGGTCCTGTCTAAACTGTCCATGGGCTGGATGGTTAAGATGATCCACTTAAAGATTTGCTAGCAGAAATCCCTTCTCATGGACAGCACTAGCACTGCCTAGGCTTCCCTAATTAGCCCCCTGCGTTGGCTAACCTTGATGGCAGAAGGAAAGGCTTGTACTCTGTTGCCTCCTAAGCATTGGTTGGTCAGATTTCCTTTCTCCCACCTCATCATTTGTGTGTTGAATGTTTGCTGAGCACCTACTGTGTGCCGGGTGATACATTCTAGTCTTTAAGGATTCAAATGAATGAAGTGCACTCCTGGATTTTAAGAGCTTACAGTTTAGGAGAAGGTAGACACACAGAAGAAACGATAGTACGGGGTAATTAATGCTTTGATAACAGAGGCGTAGGAAACTGATGAAGCAATAATGACAGGCACTCAATACTGTAGAGAGGAGTCAGAGAAGGCTTCTTGAAGGAGGAGACAACTTTCTTGAATCTTAAGAATGAATAGGGCTTAGGCAGGTAAGGAAGGCAAAAGAGTGCAAAGGAGTGGGGAGAAAGGCAGAAAAAGACTCCAGCCTCTCCAGCACCTCCTTTGCTCTCTCCTTTGTCTCTGGTACCTTAGGACACCTGGCTGGGAATACAGAAAAAACTGCAGCAGTAGATTAGCTAGAAGGAAGGAGGAGGAGGACAAGAAGAGGAGGAAGAAGAAGAACAGAGGAAGGAGGAAGAATAGGTAGCTCAATAGTAGGCATCAATGAAGGACCAGGCAGATGCCTCAACTTCTTCATTTTAACCAGAGAGTGACAGCCTGGGTCCAGATGCTTTGTTGCTCCAATGGCTTAAATAGCCATGGTTGTCATAGACATTAATTCATAAATTTGCCTATGTCTGTGGTATCTAAGACTTAAGAACTAACCATAGCATGTCCAATAGTAAGCTCGCAAGTAGTGGAGCACCCACAAGGTTAGAATGTTGCTTCTGAGAGACATCAGTAGAACACAAGCATCACGTTTAAAATTACAAATTATGGGGCACGGCACCATCATCTGAAAGCGTGCAGGGCCAGGGGCTGTGGCTGTGTGGCTCAGAGCCCATCAGCCATCTCCTGATGCTCTGCCCCCGTGGACGCTGAAGGCGCTGGAACCCACCTTGTGCACTCCGAGAGTATGTAATTTTTCAACATCATTGCAAGGTGGTTAGATGACGCTGTTATTGACAAGAACATACCCAAGATGTTCAGAGATTGGCTCAATACTTACACCTACACCAAGGCCTTAGGAGACATGGTGGTACAGCAGGAGAGTGGAAATCTAACCACAGCCATTGTAAGGCCCTTCACTGTGGGAGCAATGTGGCAGGAGCCTTTCCCAACCTATGTCAACGTTAGTCTACCACTGTCCATCTGGTAACCTCAAGCCCTGCAATTGGGACAAAACGGGATTTCAAGTCTTGGCAGCCCTTGAAATTCCAATCCCGTTTGAGAGAGCTTTCAGGAGCTCATATGCTGATTTCACCACCAGCAACTTCACAATCCAGTACTGGAATGCGGTCAGCCACCAGGTCCCTGCCATCATCTTTGACTTCTATCTTCAGCTCAGCGGAAAGAAACCCAGCTACTGAAGGAAGATATCCTCATCATCCCCATTTCACAAATGCAGAAATAGAAGCTAAGGAAAGAATCTGGAGCACTCTCAAAGGAAGTGATAGGAAGGATGTGGAGAAAGTTAAGTCTCAAAGTTAGTATTCAGAACCAGATTTACTGCTACCTAGAGATGAATGAAAAAATTAAAGCAAACACAGTGTGCTGATGCTGAGGCAGCTGTCACCACCTAGCTGTGTGACATAGGACATATTCCTTTCTCTGTCTCACTTGAATATTATGTGCTAGAGGAGACATTATTCTAATTGCCTAAAACAATTCTTGTGATCGAGAATCAGAAACATGAATAGTATTGCTGTCTGTGCCAGCCCCTTTAGAAGGGAAGAAGTTGTCTTTAGCATGTTTGTCATGTTTATTAGCAGTGAAAATGACTAAAATCTAGCTAATGTAGAGTTTCTCCAAATTTTTACAGATCTCATTTGGAGCTCCTAACACAGTTCTTGAGCAAGGTGAAAAGAAAACATTGTGATTATGGGGAAAATATTTGTATGAGGCTTATTAAATAAAGACAGGAAAAGAAGGAAACCCAAATATTATAGGCAGAAATGATAAAGGTTTTAAAATATGTCAGGATTGGGAAAAATTCTGAATAAATAACAAAGTTCAGTTAGGAAAAAAGAACAGGAGGAAGAGACACAAGCGAAATCGCTATGTATTCTTTGAGAAGTCAAACAGCAAGATTTGTGGGAAATGAGTTGGTTTGCTGCATGGTATGTATTTTAGCAATGATCTTTATGGCAGAGAAAATTAAAGTCCTTCTAGGCCCTTACAAATAAATCCAAGTTATGGAGAACCAGTGAGAGATGTCAGGTGCATTTGCCGTTTGTGTTCTTGCTCCTAAAGGTTTTTTTTTTAATCTTAAAATATAGTTGTAAGTTATATAGTTGTATCTTCATAATACTGAGTTTGCACAAACTTATTCAATATTTACTATGTGGTTTGGGAAACTAAGTTTCCCAAAGAAAGATTTTCTTGGGCCTGGCTATTTTTGCTTTTTTTTTTTTTAAAGACTTCAATTCAGGGCTGGTTGGTGTGGGGCTGCAAAGCAGGGAATGTGAGCTGACAGTTCCTTGTTTCTGTCCTGGGAGTAGGGGCCCTCATGGGTTGGGAGGGTAGAATGCCAGATGGTGGCCTCCTATAGAACATGCTGAGAGTAGCCTAATTCATGTTATGGCTGGATATTTTGTAAAAGTGGCTTTAACAACTTGTGTTAAGCAAGGGTCATACCATTTAATCTCCCGTTTTTCTTGCCATATTCTTTTAAAAATTACCATTTGCTTTTAAAAATAGGTAATGCTTGCATAATTCAAAAGTGAAAACTATAAATGGATATGGTAAAACAGCTGCCTCATATACCTGTTTCCAGTGTTCCCAGTTTCTATTCCTATGGCAGAAACCCCAAATTCTGTAGTTTCTTGGGGGTATCCTTGAGGAGGTATTTTTAAAGTGGGTAAAAACAAATATGAGTCTCTATTCTTTCCTCTTCCAACTTTTAAAAAATAACTAGCATTGTTCTTTGCTCACTCTTCTGCATCTTACTTTTTTCTCTTGACATCATATCTTAGAGACATTTCTACATCAGTTCTTGAAAAGTTTGTTCATTCTTTTTTAGAGATGTATCGTATTCTGTTTTGTGGCTGTACTGCAGTTTTTTAAAATTGGTGTCTTCTTCATGTACACCTAAGCTGATTATAGTCTTTTGCTATTATGTACAATACTTCTGGATAATATTGTAGATAGGTCACTTTGCACATG
This sequence comes from Cebus imitator, assembly GCF_001604975.1. Classification (NCBI taxonomy): domain Eukaryota; kingdom Metazoa; phylum Chordata; class Mammalia; order Primates; family Cebidae; genus Cebus; species Cebus imitator. The sequence continues at coordinate 234,329 of NW_016107392.1, read as the reverse complement.
TTAAAATAATAACTGTAGGATAAATTTCTGGAAATGAAATCCTGGGGCCAGAAGGAACACGCCTTTCTGATTTAATAGATTTTGCCAAATTGCTTCCAAACTATATCAGTTTACACTCCTACTAGTCATAAGTTACAGGCTTCTGCCTTACTAAACTTTTGTATTCTTGCCAATTCGTTAAGTAGGAAATTGGTATCTCATTGGCTTTAACATGCATCTTTTATTATGAGAGAGGTAGAACATTTGTATTTCCTTTCAGTGGGCTCTCCCTGGTCCACTTTTATTTGAGTCATTGGCCTTTTCCTTGTCAATTTGTAAGAACTTTTTGCATAATGGGATGTGAGTTGCAAATATTTTTTGATCTGTCATTTCTCTTTGCCTACTGTATGTCATTTGGCTGTTCTATTTTTATTCATGCAGATGTTTTAATTTTTATGGTGTACAATTTGTAACTCTTTTCTTTCATGACTCCTGGATTTTGAATCATTCGAAAAGGGCCTTACTCATTCTGAGCTTAGAATTCTCCCATGTTTTCTGATAGGCTGCTTTCTTGGTCATTACATTTAAATTTTCATTCCATTTGAAAATTATCCTGGTGTATGGCATAAGATATGGTTTAAAGGCATCTTCCAGATGGTATGCCCAGTTGTAATAGCATCATTCATTGATATGTTCATGTTTCTCCCACTGAGTTCCCAAATGTATCATATATCAAATCCTTATGTATTTGAGACTATTTCTGTATTTCTATGTTGTTACATTAGTCTGTCTGATGACTTATATTCTAGTACCACATAATTTAACAATTTGAGGCTTAACAGTGTTTTTTTTTTTTTTTTTTTNCAGCCTGGGTAACAAGAGCGAAACTTTGCGGTGAGCCGATCGCGCCATTGCACTCCAGCCTGGGTAACAAGAGCGAAACTCCGTCTCAAAAAAAAAACAAAAACAAACAAACAAAAAAAAAATGTTTAAAGTTAGCCAGGCATGGCAGTGCATGCCTGTAGACCCAGCTACTCAGGAGGCTGAGGCGGGAGAATCTCTTGAGCCCAGGAGGTTGAGACTGAGGTGAGCTGAGATCATGCCACTCTACTCCAGCCAGGGTGACAGATTGAGGCTCTGTCTGAAAAAAAAAAGGAAAAAAAGAAAAAAAAAAATGCAGTTGAAATTTCAGTATGCATAAATAAAGTTTTATTGGTACAAATCATGCTTGGCCATTCATGTGTGGTCCATGGCTGCCCTGCTGTTAGAATGGCAGAGCTGGGCAGCTGCAGCAGAGACCTCGTCACCTCCAAGGCTGAAAATATTTACTCTTTGGCCTTTTATAGAAAATGTTTGCCAATCCCTGCCCTAAAATCATGGGAAGAACAATTTCTGGCCCTCTGGAATGTTCTAGACTTTCCTAAGGCTATAGGTCAGATAGTAAGTTCTGGCTGGGCAGGGTGGCTCATCTCTGTGATCTCTATTCTTTGGAAAGTGAGAGTTGGAGAGCTGTTCTCAGGAGTTGGAGACCAGCCTGGGCAACACAGCAAAACCCTGTCTCTACAAAAATAAAACCCCCCAAAAATTAGCCAGGTGTGTGGCATGGGTCTGTAATTCCAGTTACTTGGGAGGCTGAGGCGGGAGGATCACTTGAGGCCGCAGTGAGCCAGGATAGTGCCACTGCACTCCAGCCTGGGTGACACAGTGAGACCGTGTCTCAAAAAAAAAAAAAAGTCTGTCTGTGGTTGTGGAGAGAACTGGTGTGAACCTATAGCTCTAAGAAGGTTCTGGAATCATGAGCAGAGCCGTGATACCTAGGGAGTTCCAGGGCTTGGCGTTTTGTCTGTGTTTCTAGGTTAAAGGAATCCAGGCAGATGAGAATGCTCAGAATTGGTGAATAGAGCCATCTGGTTCTACTGAGACTGGAGAATTCTGGAACCATGGAGGAAGTGGTTGTCTAGTGCTCTAGAGTACCTGGGCAGAGTATCCAATTATAGTGTCATCAGAAAGTTCTAGATGGAACTATAATATAAATAGAACGCGAGCCATATGTGATTTAAATTTTTATCCACATTAAAGTGTTTAAAAACAGGTTGGGCGCGTGGCTTACGCCTGTAATCCCAGCACTTTGGGAGGCCAAGGCGGGTGGATCACAAGGTGAGGAGATTGAGACCACCTTGGCCAACATGATGAAACCCCATCTCTACTAAAAATACAAAAAAAAATTAGCTGGGCGTTGTGGCGTGCGCCTGTAGTCCCAGCTGCTTGGGAGGCTGAGGCAGGAGAATTGCTTGAATCCAGGAAGCAGAGGTTGCGGTGAGCCAAGATCGCACCACTCACTACAGCCTGGGCGACAGTGCAAGACTCCGTCTCAAAAAATACAAAAAATTAGCTAGGCATGGTGGTGCGCACCTGTAGTCCCAGCTATTTGGGAGGCTGAGGCAGGAGAATCACTTGAACCCAGGAGGCAGAGGTTGCAGTGAGCTGAGATAGCGCCACTGCACTCCAGCCTGAGCAACAGAGCAAGACTCTATGTCAAAAAAAAAGAAAATATTCTGTAGCCTGCTACGTTATTGAATATTCTTATTGTTTACTGTAAGTTTCCTGTCAGTTTTCTTGAGTTTTCTGGCATATCACCACAGAATTTTTGAATAGTGATGATGCCTTCCTTTCGAATTCTTATGTCTCTAGCTACTTTCTCTTGTCTGGACAAGTTTATGGAATGGCTCACTGGTAATACACATGTCAAGCAAGTTAGCTGTGATGGAGAGAGTTGGGCACATTTGCATAAGGAACACAGGTGTCTCTAGGGAGGGACTACATTAAGACCTTAAAACCGGTGTGATAAAATTGAATGTTGTTATATGTTATTTTTTATTTTTATTTTTAGATAGATTCTTGCTTTGTCACCTGGGCTGGAGTGCAGTGGCACCATCTTGGCTCACTGCAACCTCCGCCTCCTGGGTTCAAATGATTCTCTTGCCTCAGCCTCCCGAGTAGCTTGGATTACAGGCATGTGCCACCATGCCCATCTAATTTTTGTATTTTTAGTAGAGACAGCATTTCACCATGTTGGCCAGGATGGTCTCAAACTTCTGACCTCGTGATCCATCTGTCTCGGCCTCCCAAAGGGCTGGGATTACAAGTGTGAGCCACCGTACCTGACCCTACAGTATATGTTATAAATGGAATTGACCCAGCAGATGCCAGAGGGCAGGAGAGGAGCATTGGAGTCTCTGAGGAAGAACTCACCATAGGATAGGAGTCTGGCCCAGGGTTCAGAAAGGGCCATGGTGCTTGGCTGATTCAGGAGCTATCCTTGACTTGACTATCTTACAGCCATGATTGTGACTTTGGTAATAAAATGGCTCTGTGTGTGTGTGTGTGTGTGTGTGTGTGTGTGTCTTTCTGTGGATATGCATGGAAAGAGTGAGTTATTAAGACCTGTAACACTTGAAGCACAATATATTTCCTCCTTTCACAGGATGTACCATGTCTGGGGACCACGCTGGGGGGTGAAGGGCCTTTGTTGTAGTCCTCAGTGACACTGCACCTTGGGCTGCCTTTATTTCTATGGGATGGAGCCTCCACTACACTATCCTGTGACTCCCAGGATAAATGGGTCTGTTCTGGGCTCCCGGGATCCTGGATTGGAAGTAGCATCATTTAGAAGCAGAGGCATCAAGGATGGAGAACAGGGCTTTTGGGCAGACTGAGTAGTGCACAGAAGCTCTCCACCTCCAGACTTCCAACCCACAGAGCCCCATGCTAGAGCCAGAGTGTTTCCTCTCTTCCAACCCTGCACAAGTGGCATTAGTGGGTGTCACACAAGGCCCTTTTGTGTCAGCCATACTGTTTATTAGTTTATTGTGTGTTTGCCTAAATTTAGTGAATTATCACTAGACAGTAGGGTGATTAGAAGGACAAAGAGTAGATCAAGTGACACATGAGATGTTTGCCAAGTAACAAGGAGACAAGGAAAAGTCACTAATGAAATCAGAGAAATTTGCAGCTGTGATAAGAGGCTGACACCGCTGTCAGAAGTCTTGGTTTAATGTCAGTTCAGGTGACAACTAGGAGTGTGTTCAGAATCTTAAAGTCTGTGTGTGGCGGAAGAGTTGCTGCTGAAGCATCACGGGTGTTAAGTGGCCACACAAGTTCAAGGCCTGTTCAAGCCTGCTCAGCATCAAAGAGTGAATTTGAGGGAGAGAGGGCAGATCTGGTGCCCTGGAGATCACAGCTGCCAAGAATTTTCTTAAGATACTTGCAGTGGCCATCTAGAAAGGGGGTTTTCTCCTTCAACAAGTTTTCAATGTAGGTGACATTGGCTCCGTTTCAGGAAGATTGCCCCAAAGGACATTTATCATCCACAAGTGTTGTTAAAGCTTCACATTGTTGAATTACAATCCCATCTATGGCAGTGGCTCCAGAGACAGCCAGTTAACGTTACACAAATGGTCCTTTGGAGTCTGATCTGCTTTAGGCAGGAAAGCTTGTGCCCCTGGCTGCCGTGTGCTGAGAGCAGCCTGAACGGCCCTTTGGTCTGCATATGCCACCCTGAGCTTTTTTGAAATAGTTTTTGGAAGGGAGTTCTGGAAGTAAGCCTTGACTTCTTACTAACTTGGGCAGCTGGGGGCTTAGAGGCGTTATAAGAAAGTGGCTTTCTTTTGCGTCGTAAGCTGGTGAAATGGAAAATGGAACATAGTGGTTCTATCTTGCCGTTTCCTCACTGTGTTCACTTTCTGGGCGCCGTGTTCTCAGTCGCAACGTGAAGCAGAGGCAATGTGCTAGACCCTAAAATATGCAATGACAAAGCCTTCTGATTTTGCACACAACTTATTTCTCAAGAGAGGGAGAGCCACGGTTGTGAAATCACCAAAACTGACAGGAAGCTCCGCTGGTAGCAGCCCTCTCAAACAGCAGACACACGATCCCCAATTCTCAGCCAGGATCTGGTGTCTAGCGCGTTGAGAATGAAAAGAACCAGAAGACTTCGTCAGGAGCCCTCAATGATGGCCACACATCAGAATTTTAAGAGCTCATGAAGTGCTTACAAATCCATGTTTCTCAGGCCTCTTCTCCTAGAAACCCTGCATCAGTGGGTCCAGGTTGGGTCCGAATGAATGACTTAGATGTCCCGCCAGGATTAGTAGCCACTGATCTAAACTGGTCCCAGCATGGTCTCTGGGGTGCTGAGTAACTTTTAGCAAGTCACTTTACTTTCCTGGACTGCAGTTTCCTCATCCCTTAAGTAAGAACTTAGGCTGGAGGTATTTAAACCTGGCTGCAAATCAGCAATTCCCAGCAAGCTCCAGAAAAACAGGTTTCCCAGACACAGGAACCTGTATTTTTAGAAGGCTCCCCAACAGATTCTGATGCAGCCAGTCGCCAGGTAGGGCCCACCTGACTCAGTGATGACCTGAGTTCCTTTGAATTCTCATGTGCCTGAATTCATGTAAAAGGATGAGCTCAAGCGGCTAAACTTACATCTGTGTTAGCAATTGTCGTGGTTTACCTGCATGCTCTGTTTGAGATGATGTTCTAGCTGTTTTAGGTTTGAACACTTTTCCTTCCTCTGTTGACTTCACGCTGCTAGCACATAATAGATGGCTCAGAAACAAAATGAGTAAATGAATGAATAAATGAAGTCCTTAAGGGCAGAGAACGTGCCTTCTGGTTACTATGAACCCCACACTGTGCCAAGAAGTGCTGGTTAACACAGTAGATACTAATAAGTGTTTGAGTGTGGAATAGGCATGTTTTTTTTTGCCATTATAAAAGTGGCAGATCAAGCAGGCAGAGTGGACCTCAGATGACAGTGTCTGGGTTTTTTTTGTTTTAATATGAGTGTTTTGTGGTCAAGGCAAAGTCTATGTAAGCAGTATCAGAATGCGTGGGGTTGGGGTAAAACACCTAGATGAATCTGTGCATTTCTCTTCCTTGTGCACAGAAGTCCCAGGGCCAGAAAGCCATTGGCAGGCAAGAAAGGATGTCACTCTCATTGTCCCAGGGGAGCTTCCCATCCAGCCCCGCATTGCAGGGCTGCTAGTGAGTGCTGCTTGGCACTGCCCTCAATGGACCCCTCTGGATCCCTTCCCTCAGCATGGCCCGGAGAAGCAGGAGGGGAGTGTTGTGCCTTGGTTTCTGGATGGTGGAACAATGTCACACCACAGCCCTTCTGTATCCTGGCGATCACAGCCTGGTGGATATGACTGGGACTGTGTCCAGCAATGCCACTGCTGCCTGCAGCCCTTCTGGGCTGAACTGCAGAAAGACAGAAAGCAGTCCTGCAACCTCCTCACGTCACCCGCCCTCACCTCAGGTGCTCCCAGCAGGGGTGGAGCTGTTTTCATCAGAGCCAGTGTGCTTAGCCGGTTTCTGCCTCTTCAATGCTGGATGGCTACAAATCATCTCTTACTTTGGAATAGACAGCCTTAGAGTTTACAACACATATTTATATCCATTGTCCTATTGAATCATACATAGTAGGTTATTTATTAGCTTTGCAGGGTGGTGAAGTAAAACCCATATTTCTCTAACACCCTTGGCCAGAAGCATGGATGGCATCTGCTCCCTCAACTCACTAAAGGCTGGCTCTGCTGAACCTTTTCCCTCCCCATACTCAACAGAGAATATTTATTGGAATAGCAGGCTCTTCTGGCCTCTCGGACACTTCATTTTGTCTTGGAAGTTGGCGATGATTGAGCTAGTGATTTCAAGGCCAGGATGCATCTGGGAGAAGGTCATTAGAGAAGACCATATCTATTCATAAACTTAATCATACCTTCACAGCTATCACTGCATCTATATAGGGTCTACTCAAAGCTGGCTGCTCTAAGCCCTTTCAGGTTAATAGAGGAGAAAATGAGGTTGTGATGGGGAGGTGAGTTGCCGGCAGTCACCTCGAGTCTTCTCAGGCTTGGTCTCTCACCACGCTATTCCTCAGATGCCTTCGTAGAAAGTCCGCTTCATTTACTTTCTTTGCCTTCTTTCTTGCTCTCAGCACTTTCAAAAAATTGAGGTCAAACTTATAAAATTATCATCTAAAAATATAAAAATTTTTTTTTTTTGAGATGGAGTCTTACTCTGTTGCCCAGGCTGGGGTGCACTGGCACGATCTCAGCTCACTGCAACCTCTGTCTCCTGGGTTCAAGCAGTTCTCCTTCCGTGACTCCTGAGTAGCTGGGAATAGGGGTGCACCACCATGCCCAGCTAATTTTTGTGTTCTTAGTAGACACGGGATTTCACCATGTTGGTCAGGTTGGTCTCAAACTCCTGACCTCAAGTGATCTGCCTGCCTCAGCCTCCCAAAGTTCCAGGATTACAGGCTTGAGCCATCACGCCCTTCCCGTTAGCAAATACATCTTGAGGGCCACATGCACAGATGTGTCTGGCTGTCAACTTTCTTGTCACACCACAGATCCTTTCCACGTGGAAAATGGACACAGTAGTGAGAAGATGGCCCTGACAAGTTGCTTTGCACCTGCTGGGATACAGTAACTAGCCAAGTTCAGACCATTTTTGTATATTAAGAGAAATAGTGAGTTGTAAGAGCACTTTTTGGTGTGGAATATAGCTAATCCATAAAAAGGGCCCTTTCAAGCTCTGCTTCAAGAGCTGAACTTCTCTGTGATTGAGGAGAAGTTCAAAGGGAAGTCAGTCTGCACATTCATCTCATTCTTTCCCACTTCCACCACCCATGGCTAGGCTCTCCTACCTTCTCCCTGTGTGCTTGAGATAGCATGCTAACCAAAGACTCTCCCAGCTTCCAGCACCCCAGCCTTCCAAACCAAACCACCCAGTTTAATCTTCCAGAACTACAGTTCTTTACATCATTCTCCTACATAAAAAACCTTGTCAGCTCCCCTGCTGCCAAATCTCACCATGCAACACAGGCCCCAGCCCACATTTTCAGCCTTGCTTTCTATGTTCCCTCTTGGTTTATTATGTTCCAAAAACTCAGAGTGTATTTTCTTTTCCTTGAAAGTGCCCTGTGTTTTCCCACCTCTATGTTTTGCTATCATCTGCATCTGTTAGGAAGGCATTCAGCTGCAAGTAACATCAAACTGAACCAGCAGTGACTTAGGAAAAACACTCCGGTAACAAGAATTCCAGAGGTGGGCTCTTCAGGCTGCTGCAGCGGCTCAGCTCTGGCATCAGAGACCCAGACCCTTTCAATCTGTCTTCTCTGTCATCTTGGCAAGTTGGCTTGTTGCAATATGGTTGTAAAGTGTTTCTTATAGTTTGAGGCATTGTGTCCATGTTCAAGGTAGGAAGAAGGGCAAAGGTGTCATCATTGATGACTTTCCTTTTTATCAAATGGTAAAACCATTTGCTGAAGCTCCAATAATCTTCCTTGTAAGTGTCATGCATAGCCTTGTATCACATGTCTACCCCGTAGCTGCAAGGGAGGCTGGAAAGTGAGTATTTGGTTGGAAGTAAGTAAGAGGGAAAGGAGGTGGGACTGGCTACTGGGAGGGCCTACCATCACGGTCTGCCACACTCTTTCTTCCTCTCCTTCATGAAGCTCCATTCTCTCATCCAGATGCAAGAAACCTTTCCCCCTTTTTCTCCCAGTGTACTAATTGTGTCTTGATTTTAGCATGCCTATACTCTCAGATGTGGTAGCAACCAGTTATTTTGTGTTTATCTTCCTTCCTACGCTAAGAGCTCCTCAAGAGCAGAGATCATGCCTGGTTTAACTTTGCATTTCCTATAGCATCTAGTGCTGTTCCTCAACCATAGCCTTTCTAAAGATGTTTTGCTAACATTTCATGGATGATTTGAGTTTAAAAACTATACTCTTGTGTTGTTGGTTGGAATTCTTTGTACTATATTTCCTTTGTGAATGTTTCAGACCGTAGGCAGCTATTATAGCTGATGTTTGAGTTCTTGCTATTTATCAAGCATGTGATAATACCTGTAAGAGCACAGCCCTGTAGGAACTCAATAAACACTAGCTGTTGTCACGCCCTTCAAGCCTCATGACATTCCAGTGCCATAGATGCCATCATTATGCTTATTTCGCAGATGGGAAACCTGAGGATTCAGAGAGGTTAGTTTCCTCTCTCCAAACACCAAGTTGCAGAGCTGGAGTTTCAATTCTGGTCTGTCTGAATCTGAGGTCCATGATTTTAACTATTAGTTATACTATTTCAAGACTAGACTATGTTTCCTTCCATCCTCCAAGACATACAAGTTAATGGAGGTTATGATCTTGGACATTTCTTTATTTTTTCATATCTTTTTCATTGATTAGACAAGACATCTATCGATGCATTGGCTGGATGACACCAAAAGAAACCATTTGTCCTTGTCAGCCTGAAACTGACCTGCAGCAGTCTTGCCAGCTCTCATGCTCTCTCACCAGGTGTCTTAGTCCTTTGTCTGTTGTTTATAACAGAATACTGAGTGATTTAGAAAGAAAAGGAATTTATTTCTTACAGTTTCGGAGGCTGAGAAATCCAAAGTCAAGGGTCTGCATGTGATGAGAGTCTTCTTTATGGTGAGGACTCTGGAGAGTCCTGAGATGGCACAGGACACGACATGGGAAGGGGGCTGAGTGTTGCTAGCTCCAGTCTCCCTTCCTTTTTTTGTAAAGTCACTGGTCCCCTCCCATGTTAGCCCATTAATCAATCCATTAATCCTTTAATGGATTAACTAATTAATAAGGACAGAGCCCTCATGACCCAATTACCTCTTAAAGGCCCCACCTTGGATGGGCACGGTGGCTCATGCCTGTAATCCCAGCACTTTGGGAGGCCGAGGCAGGCAAATCAACTGAGGTTAGGAGTTTAAGACCAGCCTGGCCAACATGGTGAAACCCTGTCTCCACAAAAATACAAAAATTAGCCAGGCCTGGTGGCATGTGCCTGTAATCCCAGCTACTCAGGAGGCTGAGGTAGAAGAATCACTTGGACCCAAGAGGTGGAGGTTGCAGTGAACTGAGATTGTGCCATTACACTCCAGCCTGGGTGATACAGTGAGACTCCATCTCAAAATAAATAATAAAAATAAAGGCCCCACCCCTGAAGACCACTACATTGGTGATTCAATTTCAACATGACTTTTGGAGGGGACAAATATTTGAATCATAGTACCAGGTAAGTCCCCTGAGAAAGCTGTTACTGAACAGAGCCAGAAAATCCATGCCTTGCAAAATGATCCTTTCCAAATCCACACCTCAGACCAATACCTGACCTGGCTCTGTTGACATCAAGGCTCATTGCTTCAGCTCCATTCACAGAAATGATCTTGGGTCTCTTTCCTCATTGTTTTGATCTTTGAATATGCTTGATTCCCTACCCTCTTTGGCTTTGTTTCCCACAGTAGAATTTGGATTCTCTAGCTTGGTCCAAAAAAATCCTTAGAATAGAGTTTTACTTGCCCTGGGTCTTTCTGTTCTTGGCAGCATCAGGTAACATTTGAGTTCAGCTTGGCCCCCGCAGCTGTGATCTCACCCTGGCCACATGGCTGGGCCTACTTTGGCCCTCTGTGATGGCGGACCTGAGACCAAGCAAAACTTCAGCCCCGTAAAAATGTTCACCAGCTCTCCAAATACACACTGATTTAGATGCAGCACTATGTCCTCCTACCAACAGCCAGCCCTATCCATTCTTAGACTTTATTATTAAAACTTAACTGTCTGTATACAGTGTCACATATGTGAATGAGAAGTCAACTATGTGGACAGCCTCTATGTTTTGGAATCCAAATATTTGGCTGAGAGAGCCTTGGCATCTGTGTTCATTAAACATGCAGACACCCAAACATTTGAATCAAGAATGAAAATTCAGAAGATACAAGGGAAAATGACATTTATAAAGAGAAAAGTTGAATGGCCAACTAGTCTATAGGCTGTTTCAGACTGGCGTAGACAGAGTCTTAGCACAGGCTTCAATTGAAGACCAAACCAAGTCAGATGAAGTGAAAATCAGGGGCAGTCTAACACTCACCTCTCTGGCTCACTTCTTTGCTTGCTTTTTTCCAAAATCTGGGCTCAGGGGCATGTGTCAACTTGCAGGGACTTGGTAATCTGCTTTCTCGGCTTTGGTCTGTTTTAGAAGGCAAAGCACCTCCCTTATTCCAGCATACCACAGCTACTTAGATGTGGAAATTTAACCTTCTTAAGATCAAAATCCCATTACTCACCTTGTCTATTACAATAATGGAAAGAGTATGACCTAAGAGTTAGATTGCTGTAAGCAGGCTAGCTAAAAATATTTCATCCATATTGTGCCTATTCTAAAACAGACAAGACCTCTAATCATTTCCAGGAAGAAGTGTGATTGGTCTGAAGTAGATACACAAGGAACTCCTTCACGAGGTAGAACTGTTTTGTAATTTTCAGAGTCATCACTGCCTTTGAGAGGCAGTAGAAAGAGAAAGGACTCAGATCTTAGGTGTTCCCAGTGAGGTGTGACTGTCCTCTCTCGGCCTGTTTTGTTTTTATTTGTTTATATACTAGTTCCCTTTCTGGTTCTTGTGAGGATTCAATGAGATAAGGTACATGGTTAATTCTCTTCTGTGTCAAGCATGTTCTCTTCCTACATACCCACCCTCATTCCTACCTGTGCAGCATCCATTCTTCACACCAGCTGTATTTTTCTTGTCCACAGTTTAGCAGGTAGCAGATGGAAGACACAGCACAGCAGAATGGCAGATTCATGTTCGAATAACATCATATGAAAAACCCACACATTTTCTTTCTATTGAGGTAGCCCGTGGGCTTTGATTCTTTTGGTCCATTCTCTTCCTTTTCATTCCACTGCTAGATAAATTAGGTCACCCAGAAAGCACACTGTTCACCTGAAACATCAACACACCCTATTTCTTTTGAACAGCAGAATCAAAGAAAAGCAAACAAGCATACCAGAGAAACCCATCGTGGGGACTGGGAAGATCTTGGCTGCCTCTGAAACTCTTGGATCCAAGCCCTTCATTCCACTTTCAGTAGGTTAGGGGAGCTTTCAAGGACAAGTTCCACCCTCGGTCTCTTATAGGACAGTGCCCCCTGCCTTCAAAACTCTTCAGTTTTCTTTCTCTTCCTTCTGCCTTCCTGCCTTCCGTCCCTCCCTCCCTCCCTCCTCCTATCTTTCTTGGCGGTCTCACTCTGTTGCCCAGGCTGGAGTGCAGTAGTATAATCTAAACTTAGTGCGACCTTCACCTCCTGTGTTCAAACGATTCTCTTGCTGCCGTCTCCCAAGCAGCTGGGACCACAGGCATGTACCACCATGCCCGGATAATTTTTGCCTTCGTAGTAGAGATGAAGTTTCGCTGTGTTGTCCAGGCTGGTCTTGAACTCCTGATCTCAGATGATCCTCCCACCTTGGCCTCCCAAAGTGCTTGGATTACAGGCGTGAGCCACCATGCCCTGCCAGACCCTTCAGTTTTCTTTAACATTTCAGAAGTTGATGATCATTGTCCATCTCAACTGCTGGGAACTCCCCAGCTTCTTGCACAAATATTTGGCCTGTGCCAACCATGGGCTCTCCTTGCAATCCAGCACCTCTGTGGTGTGGTGTTTCCAGGTTAGTAGATCCAATGCTACTAGATTGGTGCAAAAGTAATTTTGTTTTTTTTAACAAATACTTTTTCTTTTTCTTTTTTAAAATAGATTTTATTATTATTATTATTATTTTAAAAAAGAAGAAGATCTTGCAGGATTGTTACATAGGTATACACATGCTGTGGTGGTTTGCTGCCTCCATCTCCCTGTCACCTACAGTAGGTATTTCTCCCAATGTTACCCTCCCCAATCTCCCCACCTCCTGCTATCCCTCCCCTAGCCCTTAACTCCCCAACAGATCCCAGTGTGTGATGTTCCCCTCCCTCTGTTCATGTGTTCTCATTGTTCAACACCTACCTATGAGTGAGAACAGGGGTGTTTGGTTGTCTGTTCTTATGTCAGTTTGCTGAGAATGATGGTTTCCAGGTTCATCCATGTCCCTGCAGAGGACATGAACTCATCCTTTTTTATGGCTGCATAGTATTCCATGGTGTATATGTGCCACATTTTCTTTATCCAGTCTATCATTGATGGGCATTTGGGTTGGTTCCAGGTCTTTGCTATTATAAACAGTGCTATAATGAACATACGTGTGCATGTGTTTTTATAATAGAACAATTTATAATCCTTTGGGTACATACCCAGCGATGGAATTGCTGGGTCAAATGGAATTTCTATTTCTAGATCCTTGAGGAATTGCCACACTGTCTTCCACAATGGTTGAACTAATTTATACTCCGACCAACAGTGTAAGAGATTTCCTATTTCTCCACATCCTCTCCAGCATCTGTTGTCTCCTGATTTTTTAATGATCGCCATTCTAACCGGTGTGAGATGGTATCTCAATGTGGTTTTGATTTGCATTTCTCTAATGACCTGTGATGATGAGCATTTTCTCATATGTTTGTTGGCTGCATAAATGTCTTCTTTTGAAAAGTGTCTGTTCATATCCTTTGTCCGCTTTTTGATGGAGTTATTTGATTTTTCTTACAAATTTGTTTTAGTTCTTTGTAGATTCTGGTTATTAGCCCTTTGTCAGATGGGTAGCTTGCAAAAATTTTTCCCATTCTGTTGGTTGTCAGTTCACTCTAATGATTGTTTCTTTTGTTGTGCAGAAGCTCTTAAGTTTGATTTGATCTCATTTATCTATTTTGGCTTTTGTTGCCAATGCTTTTGGTGTTTTAGTCATGAAGTCCTCACCTATGCCTATATCCTGAATGGTATTGCCTAGGTTTTCTTCTAGGGTTTTTAAGGTGTCAGGTCTTATGTTTAAATCTTTAATCCATCTGGAGTTACTTTTTGTATAAGGTGCAAAGAAGGGGTCCAGTTTTTGCTTTCTGCACTGGCCTAGCCAGTTTTCCCAACACCATTTATTAAACAGGGAATCCTTTCCCCATTGCTTGTTTTTGTCAGGTTTGTCAAAGATGTAGATGTGTGACGTTACTTGCGAGGCCTCTGTTCTGTTCCATTGGTCTATATCTCTGTTTTGGTACCAGTACCATGCTGCTTTGATTACCGTAGCCTTGTAGTATAGTTTGAAGTCAAGTAGTGTGATGCCTCCAGCTTTGTTGTTTTTGCTTAGGATTGTCTTGGCTATGTGGGCCCTTTTTTGGTTCCATCTGAAGTTTAAGATGTTTTTTTCCAGTTCTGTGAAGAAAGTCAGTGGTAGCTTGATGGAGATAGCATTGAATCTATAAATTACTTTGAGCAGTATGGCCATTTTCATGATATTGATTCTTCCTAACCATGAGCATGGAATGTTTTTCCATCTGTTTGTGTTCTTTTTTATTTCCTTGAGCAGTGGTTTGTAGTTCTCCTTGAAGAGGTCCTTCACATCCTTTGTTGTATTCCTAGGTATTTTACTCTCTTTGCAGCAGTTGTGAATGGGAGTTTGCTCACGATTTGGCTATTTGTCTGTTATTTGTGTATAGGAATGCTTGTGATTTTGGCAAAACTGCAGTTACTTTTGCAACAACCTAATAGTTATACCACGATGATTTTGTTAGCCTTAAAAAAAGGGGTATCTTAAAGTGCTTGCATTTAGACATTTGCCAAAATAGTTAAATTATTTCAGTAGCCTAAGAATGAGTTTGGGGTCCTCAAGCCTCCCAAATTTAAATAAAAGGATTTTTCTGCTCGCTTGTAACTGGCAAAATAAATAGTCCTCTGGCACGCTGCCATATGTAGAAGCCATTTGACTGAAGACAAACATACCCAGCCTGCCTTGCTCTTAGGATGGGGAAAATCTTTCTCTCTTCCTCACCCCGTGTTTCTCCCTTGTATCGTCCACATGTGCAGAAGAATGGAAGAGTAACCTGCCTTCCCCTCTTAGCCTTCTCTGCAGGATGGCGGAGTGGCTTGTCTAGTTGGTGAAATGGGAGAGGGGCTCTGAGCACGTGCAGGGCGGTACCTTCTTGGCTAAGCACAAAGGCTAAGTCAACACGATTTGCTCTATCCAGCATTTTCCAAATTCTCCTGTGCTGGAATTTGTGTTTTCTCTGCTCGTTGTCTGAATTGTATATAAGCCAGCTATCAGCAGGGACCTACCAAGGTCACAGTAAACAGCTAAGCTTGGCTTGAGCCTAGTTTCTACCAACTCTGGGGATAGAGAGGGCCTGATGTGGTCAGGGTCCCTGCAGCCTCCAGGCCCCCAAGGCTGTGCAAGCAGTCTCTGTCACACCACAGCCACCCAGGTATGACCACCGCTGCTTCTGCAGTTGCCAGAAAGCCCCATACACCCCAATCACAGCTGTGGGTTGACTATGTTTCCTTGCAGAGAGGGGCATTCCGCCTCTCCAGGCATCTTCCCAGTACCCGGCTGCCACCCCCCTTTCACCCTCCTATTTTTCTTTTGACCTCTTTCCTCCTACCCATCCACCCTGCCTCCATACCAACCACAGGGAGCCCAGGCCATCCTCTCCGTGAAGCCCTTGTGCCCAGCACACCCATGGCCCTCAAGGGCTCACTATGTAATTCCAATACTTACCAGGTAACCCTTCCAAAAAAGGAGTTGCTGCTCAAAGAGAAGTTTTGGTGGCTGCTATTTCAGACGGTATTTTTTCATCACCACAACCACCTGCGTATGTGGTCTACTTACAATGAGGGGGTCTGCAGCAGATTTCCCTGTGGCCAGCGACAGCACAGAACCTTACCACTACTTGTTGGTGCCCATAGGAAAATGTCCCCACTGATTTCCGTTTAGTTACCCCTTGGTCAGGCACTCAGCCTTCCTTCGTGGTCCCTTACCCAGGTTCCTGACCCGTGGGTTAGGGGGACTCACACGTGTCCAGGACATTGTCCACAGGAGAGCTTGGCAGAGGCTTCTGTGGGGGCAGCTCACCCTCCTTGCTGGACTTCCCTGACAGAGGGGCCTCATTTCTTCTGGTTAGGGGGCTCCTCATCCTTCTGGGAGCCAGACCATCTTCCACTCCTGTCTTCAGTGGCCACATCTTTTCTCACTCCTTCCTCAACCCTCTGAGGAGAAAAATATTTGTCTTTCACTGAAGTGGAAGTGAATGTTTCTTTGGACCCTGGTTTCTGCATTGAGGTATAGGCTGGGGAAGAGAAAATGGCCATGGAGTACAGGTAACAGAAAAGAGGGGAGAGAAATACATACTCAGCCATGTAAGGGTGCACAAGCTGTACACTGCACAAGTGCAGGAATCCCGTTCACACAGTCATGTGACGAGAAAGTGGTTTCACAACCTGATGAAAATGCCACCTTTGAGCTCTGCCTTCTCTCATTCAAGGGCAGTGTGGACACGTAGACAGAGCAGTGTGCTTTGAGTCTGAGAGATTCTGATTTGAGCCACTCCAGCTATGTTACTATCTCATCATATAGTCCTAGACAACTCCCTTACCATCTCAGAGCCCCAGTTTCCTTATCTATAAAAGGACAGCAATAGCACCCCCTTTACAGAGTTGCATGAGGGTGAAATGAGATCTTTTGTAATTGCCTGGCCTGTAGTAGGTGCTCAATAAACACCATTTCCCAAGAAGCGTTGTCCTGCTTGAAGAAGTGTTTGCCAATTTCACGACTGGCCCTTTTCCAGTGAAAATATTCAGGGTCTTTCAGTAGGCACTGAAGGAATGTCTGTTGGAGGCTGAAGATAGAAGTGTTCTTCTAAGAGCATAATTGAAGAAAATAATGAATTTATCAAGATATGTGGCCAGTTGAGGCATCCCAGAAAGTTGAATTTTAACAACTAAGACAATGTGTGCAGCACTAAACAGCAGCCACAGTTTTAAACCTCTTCCATGTATTACCGCGCCAGGAAAATGACCCTTCTGGGACACAGCATTCAAGACTCTGGGATTTTGCGTCTTTGTAAAAGGGAGAGATGTCTTTTTATTTATTTATTTTGCAAAGACGTCTTTTCTTTGCTTCATATCCCCCTTCCTGGCATTGTCTGGTACATTCTAGGTCTTTGTGTCCCCACATCTGGCCTGTTTCTGTCAGCCCTTCTCTCTCTTTTGAGCATTTCCTTATCTCTGAGCAGTGAATGGAGCCATTTCCTGAAGATAAGCATAATCCGGGGTCTCCTGCCTGGGCAGCAACCAGCTTACACTTGCTGTGGAGAGCTGGCAGGGGCAGCTTTTCACAGCTCTGCAGCAGTGAGGTCTCCCTGGTCCCTGAAATCAGCCATGGTGCGAATGTTTGCATCAGGGAAATCAGCAAATGCTACTACCGATCAAGACCACCCCCTCCCCGAAGCAACACTGTGGCTGGCCCTACACATGGTAAAGAAAAGCTCAGCAGGAGACTTCAAACTTGGATGGAGGAGCTGGTAGAAAACCTTTGTTTCGTAGACATGCTTTAAAGGTGGAATTTCGGGTAGGAAGACTTTCTGCATCTATGAAACCCCAAATTGAGGAAGAGAAATAACAGGTCTTCAAAAGCTGTGCTGAAAGATATCCCCCGGGGACCAGGTACATCTTTAGTATAACAATGTGTGGCTGGAAACAGCTTAACACACTCAGGGACAGCTTCATGTTTCTCATAATGCCATGTTTCAGGAAACTCTGGACAGTAAACACGAGGTCACAGATTCAGAGGAAACCTGGTGAGCTAAAAGTCAAAAAAAATGGTTCAGCATATCCTGAACTCAGTGTTTGTCCACAAGATGGCGCTCTCTTCTTAGGAGAAGACAGCTGGAAAACGTGTTAACCGCTGAACCCTCTTTGCATGTTGTGATGGATTGCATTAGTGTAATTGGTCTGAGCTGAGCAATATTAAGGTCAAAATTACTGGCTTGATGCCTTACAAATGCATTTCTGTGAACATATGAGTCATCACTAATTATTTCCACTTGAGGGGAGGGGAAGGGGTGTAGAAAGACTAAGCCAACTGCAAACCCCCTTGCTGGTGAGTCTTCTGTTGATAGATGGAGAGGAATTTAGAACAGATCTTTGCTCCCATAAGCGACCAAAGAGTCCTTAGTCTCCCAACGGGAGACAAAGGTGGGTGTCCAAATCCCTCTGTTGGACCCTGCTTTTGAACACAGATTGCCTCTCCCTGCACCCCCGCCCCGCCCCTCATCCCTACAGATCATTTTCTATACATCACCAATTCACATCATCTGTTCAATCTTACAGCAGTTTCAGGGATTATAGGAACAAATGCTGCTCAGTTGTAAATTACAGACACAGTCCCTGTTCCTCTTCTAATTTGGCAGAGATTCAGGCACTGACCAGTCTGCTTTATGCACCCTGTCTCCTCCCAGCCCTGGCTAACTTGCCGGCCTTGGAATACCCATCCTTTCTGGCAGTTCACTGTATCTGAGGGCCCCAGCTCAAAGCCCAGCCTTTTTCTTTGGCCCATTTTGGTCACAGATGCCAGCTCTCATGCTTTAACCCAGACTGGAATGATGGTCCCAGAGGCCACTTGCCCTATGGCCTGGCTAGAGGTCCCTCCAGCCATCACTTCTGGTACTGTCTGCTGCGTTTTTTGCAGACTGTGGCCTCTCAGGCTCTGCTCTGGCGGTGTGCCCGCAAGGCCATGCCCACGTTCTTGGCTCCTGCTGTCCTTGTTGCCAATTGTGCTTGGCCCCTGGACATTTCTTGTGCTGTTCCCCAGCCCTTTGCTCCAGGTGAATACACCTCAGGTGGTTCTCTGCCTTGCTGAGAAATGAAGAGCCCTTCCTAAACCTCTCAGCTCTGCTCTCAGCAGCCTGCTTTCCATCTTGGGAAGTGAACGCTTGGTGGGTTTTGCGAACTAGCCCTCCCGTCTCTTTGTTAAGTTGTGAGGAGGCTGCCGACATCCTGTGCATGTTAGATTGGTCCACGTTTCAGAGCCAAGAGGAACCGGAAACACGATGGCCTCATAATCTAGCCTTTGCAGACTTTGCCAATGACGTGGGCAGGTTGAGATTCTGCCTCCCTCATCCTGGCTTGTCCTGATCAAGTCCTGCCCCCTGCCGAAATCTCACTGTGCTGACTTGAAGGGAATGATCATGTTAGGACACCAGTATTTCTTGCCTCCCATCTATTTTTTGTCTTCCTTACATTTTAAGTATTGCAAGAGCTGGAGAGGTCCATGAAGTCACGTCAGAGTTTATTTAAGGTGAACAGATCATATTTGAATGCAGAAGGGAAAGATCTTTTTGGTAGGGAAAGCAAAGTATTTGTGATCGCTTGCAGTGGAGGGCAAAAAAAAGCCAGGGCTCTCAGCCATTCATTGCCCAAGCTTGCAGCACTCACAGGGACAGAAAAGGTCAGAATAAGCTATGGGGCCTGTCTGTGACTCACCGTTTCTTTTGAAACCAAAGGTTCACTTCTCTGGAGGCAAATTCTATCATTACTTTCCCAATTCTACCTTGGAGAGTTCCTCCGTCAATTCTAGGCTTTGATCTCTTCTTGGAATTTCATTTTTTTTCTGTTTCAGGCACTGCGACAGATTGATGCCATTAATATCCCACAACAATAGCCTCTCCATACCTATGCCTTTTGCCCTGTAACCTTGTGTCCCTGCCTATTCTGCCTCTGAGACGTGGGACTTGCTGTGGTCCGCGGGACAGGAGCAAACTGGATACAAATTTGGACTTGTTTGCTTCTCTCTTTGTCAGCAACTCCTGCCACCTTATGAGAACAAGCCTGGGCTGTCCTCCTGCAGGGTGAAGGATCATGGAGAGCAGAGCTGAATCATTCCAGCTTGAGGTCATCTTAGACCAGCTGGCCCCTAGCTGACCTGCCAGGCATGCGAGTGTGAGTCTGCTCAGCTCAGTAGGATAGCCCGACCAATCCACTGACTCGTGAGCAAAAATACATCTTTATTGTTGTGTTCCACTGAGGTTTGTGGCTGTTATGGAGCAGTGTTCCAGCAATAGGTAACTTATACAGGAAAAGAATGTGAGCACCACAGAAGGCTTCTTACCCCCAAGATTCTGGGAGTGATTAAGCTGTTCATCTCTCCGTAGGCTAATAGGAGTAGACTGGCAAAGTGCTCAGAGATTCTGATGACCCATTTTTATTAAAAGAGCACAAAAGATGATGGCTATTTGAGCCAGAGGTATGTGTGGGAGTGGGATCTGTCTGGCTATGGGGAGGGATGTTTGTAATCCTCACTTGGGTTCCGTGATTGGCGATAACTAAACAATAATTTATTTAGTTGAAGAAGTAATCACCTTCTGCATGTGGGGCACACTCGTAGACTTTGGGCTTATCTTGTGTGACATAACACCTGCCCACGTGGCACTAAAGCCCAACAATCAGGGCTTCATCAATTGAATTACTACAATAATACTAATTTTGGAAAACAATGCTTTAACTTGCTTCTGGTCCAATCTGTCCTGCCCACTACTGCCAGGTTCATTGGCCCCAAATCCCAATTCACTTCCAAACTTTCTCTTCTCTGCCCAAGGATATAAAATGGTTCTCCATGGCCTTTTGGGCTAAGCCCTCATTCTGGTATTTTAGAAGCCTTATAATCTAACTCAACTTGGCTATTCAGGCCATCTTCCACTATTTTCTGTGGCCATAACGGGCTCTGTGCTTTTCCCTGTGCAGGTGCCTTGCTCTTGTGCCCCTCCCTCCCTGCCCCAACTCACATCTGTGCCACACCTGTGCAGAGCCTACTTATCCTTCAAGTTTCAACTCAGACCTCACCTTGTCCATAAAGCCTCTTTAGAAACTCTAGAAGATGTTAATGCTTGCCCATTTTGATGGCCTATAATACTTGGTCATTCTCCACTGGGTAAAAGTCATTGGTGGAGAATTTACATGAATCATCAGTAGAATAATTCATTCAGGTCAGGCATGGTGGCTCACATCAGTGCTTTGGAAGCCTTAGGGAGAGGGATGCTTGAGACCACGAGTTCAAGACCAGTCCGGCAACATAGTGAAACCCCATCTCCATAAAAAATAAAACAATTAGCCAGGCCTGATGGCACATACTTATAGTCCCAGTTGCTTGGGAAGCTGAGGTGGGAGGATTCTTTGAGCCTAGGAGTTGGCATCTGAATGAACCGTGATTGTGCCACTGCACTCCAGCCTGGGCAACGGAGTGAGACCCTGTCTCTAAGAAAAACCAAAGAATGATCAATACAAAGCCTCTCTTCTACCTCAGGGAAGGGTTATTAAGGCAGATGTGGTCTTTTTTCTCATTCAATAAGCCTAAAGAAGAATAAGGAAAGGAAGGAAGTAAACATTATTCGGTATAGTAATATGATTCGCTAATCTCATGGATGGATAGAGATGATACCTCAAAAGTTATGAAAGTTAGAAAACATTTCCTTCCTCGTAGAAGCTGCTGTTCCTGAGAATTAATGTTTGTGCACATGTGTGTGTCTGTGTGTGTGTCTGTGTGCACACACCCACATGTGTGTGTGTGAATGGGCCTGTTCCAACAGGTCCAACAGTTAAGTGACAGTCCTGCCCATAACCCCTTCAGGTGAGAGATTGAAATAGCAGTCTGGCCAAGGAGATCCCTCTGACCCACTGGGAAGGCAGGAATTCCAAAGCGGTTCCCATTGGACTGCTCTGTGGGAGTTGGTGTGTTAATGCTTATCTTAGGCAGTTTGTGCTGCTGTAACAAAACGCCTGAGACTTGGTAATTTACGAAGAACAGAAATTTATTTCTCACAGTTCCAGAGGCTGGGAAGTCCAAGGTCAAGGGGCTGGCAAGTGTGGTATCTGATAAGGACCTGGTCTCTTCCAAGACGGTGCCTTGTTGCGTTGTCCCCTGGAGGGGATAAATGCTATGTCCTCGATAGATGGAAAGGACAGAAAGGGATAAGCTAACCCCTCCAGCCCTTTTATTTTATACTTTTTTAATTTTTGATTTTTTTTTTTAGACGGAGTTTTATTCTTGTTGCCCAGGCTGGAGTGCAGTAGCAAGATCTTGGCTCATTGCAACCTCCACTTCCCAGGTTCAGCCTCCTGAGTAGTTGGGATTATAGGTGCCTGCCACCATGCCTGGTGTGTTTTTTTTGTTTTGTTTTGGGGTTTTTTTGTATTTTTGTAGAGATGGTGTTTCATCATGTTGGCCAGGCTGGTCTCGAACTCCTGACGTCAGGTGATCCACCTGCCTCCATCTCCCAAAATGCTGGGTTTACAGGCATGGGGGACTCTGCCCGGCCCCTCCAGCCCTTGCATAAGGCACTAATCCATTCATGAAGGCACAGCCCTCATGGCCTAATCACTTCCTCAAGGCCCCACCTCTTAATAGTGTCGTATGTTTCAACATGAATTATGGAGAGGACACGAACATTCAAACCATAGCAATGGCCACCATAATTATCCAGAATTCCCGGAATCCTCTCCAGATGAAGTGATTTAGACTCGGGAAGTGAATCGATGGGAGAAGGAAGGTGATGGTAGGCACCGAGGTCCCTTTTGGTGAACAGTTTCGTTTTCCCAAAGGCAAATAGAGATTCCAATTTGGGAGTTTTGATGAAAGGCAGTGCTTTGAGGAGAGATACAGGAATTCTGGGCCGAGGGTTCTAGATGGGTAACGAAGGGCCACCTATGTGGAGGTGTTCATAGTTTAGATACTCTCCTTTTGGAGCCTGGGAAAGTCCTATTTTTCCAGGGATAAAGTGCTCAGCTTTATCCCTTTCCCTCATGTGGACATTGAGTTCATTCTTCTAATGGACCCAGTTCTTGTGAGATTTACCCCTGCATAGCCTGGCATGGAGAAACAGGAGATGGATGGTCAGAATAGAGGGTTATGAATGCAGCTCAGCATTCATAAGGGGTTGCAGTTTCTTTACAGTAATTTTTAGCTTTATGATTTTACTTGAGTGAAAATCTAAAACTGTTAATCTAAGATCTTCGGATTAGCCATTCTTTAACCCAAATTTGTCATAATATTTTTGTGATTGCATTTACACTTTTGTGTCCAAATCCCATCACAGTGGCTGTATGAATGAAACTTTGGAGTTTCAAATAAGGAGATTAGGTAGCACTTTGTCATCTTGTAGCTTATAGTGGTGCAGGGATGCTGAACGCCAAAGGATCCGCACCACTGCAATTTCATTTACAAATAGAAATACTGTGTGGCCCAAGTGTGCTTTGCAGCTTGCAATTCATTAAAAATAAATATAGGAGTAAATTTATAATAATTTTTCTTTTCCTAATACAGGCAATGATGAGATTAAATTTAAAGCAGACGGAAGAGTTTTAATGTTAATCTTATAATGTTAATTATAAGAGTCACAATGTTAATCTTATCTTCAACTGAATGAGACTGCTTCATGGTATCATCAGAGGATAAATCATTGAAATAGACATTTGAGGATTACAGGTAGGGACGTTTTCGTTAAGTTTAAGCGTGAGGCCCGATTATTCTAAAGCAGCAGATAAAGCCTTGAAACCATTAATATAATTTTGAACAGTTTTTTTTTTTATGTAAACAGGCCCTCTCTGAATTAGTATTATAAAAGCCAAACTACAACACTAATTAAAGAAAGGCCTTAATTAAATTATTAAACCCAAGACTGACAACTGCATTGCAACAAAACAGTATCATTAAATTGATGTTAATTTGAATATTGATTTTTCAGAAAGCTTTTTAAAATTTATACATTTTCTATGGTATTTATTTTTAAATTAAAAAATTATACCAAGTTTCATATTTATGCATATTAGAGTAACATGACAATTTTTTTTTGAGATAGAGTCTTGCTCTGTTGCTCAGGCTAGAGTGCAGTGGTGCGATCTCGGCTCACTGCAACCTCCATCTCAGGGGTTCAGGCAATTCTGCCTCAGCCTCCTGAGTGGCTGGGACTACAGGCGTGTGCCATCACGCCCGGCTAATTTTTTGTGTTTTTAGTAGAGGCGGGGTTTCACTGTGTTAGCCAGGATGGTCTCGATCTCCTGACCTCATGATCTGCCCACCTTGGCCTCCCAAAGTCTTGGGATTACAGGCAGCATGACATTAAAAAAAAAATTATTATACTTGAAATTCTGGGTTAAAGTTGCAGCACCCATCACCCATCACCCCGTCATCTACATTAGGTATTTCTCCTAATGCTATCCCTCCCCTAGCCCCCCACTTCCCTGCTATCCCTCCCCTAGTACCCCACTGACTGACAGGCCCTGGTGTGTGATGTTCCCCTTCCTGTGTCCTCATTGTTCAACACCCACTTAGGAGTGAGAACATGCGGTGTTTGGTTTTCTGTTCTTGTGTCAGTTTGCTGAGAATGATGGTTTCCAGCTTCATCCATGTCCCTGCAAAGGACATGAACTCATCCTTTTTTATGGCCATATAGTATTCCATAGTGTATATGTGCCACATTTTCTTTATCTAGTCTATCATTGATGGGTATTTGGGTTGGTTCCAAGTCTTTGCTATTGTGAACAGTGCTGCAATAAACATACATGTGCAACATGACAATTTTTAAGTGAAACTGGAAGGTTCCTGAAAATTTTTCCTTTGAAGAGAGTATTTATTACTTTAATTTGAGAAAAACTATGGTTGGGGAGAAAGGTCTTTGGGTTAAATACATATTATTGGCATCATAAGTTTGTTTCATTTTCATCTCATGTTTGATTTATATAATATATACTTGGCTCCCTAATTAATGATTATGCTTCTTTTGTATACCCCCAGCACCTGGCACAATACTGGGCACATAATAGTTGTTCAATAAATACTGACTGAAAGGGGGGTGGTCCAGGCTCTGTCGGAGTGGATGAAATGGATTATCTAAGATTGGAGTAAAATAGATTGGAAATGGATTAGGAAGAAATAAAGTAAAATGCAGCCCTATGTTTCAAATTCTCTAGCTAGGCTATAAATTCTGATATATAAGGGCCTTTATGTCTCCCATGGTGCTTAAAATAGAAGAGATCCTTGGTGAATGCTGAGAAAGTAAGAAGGTCATATCTTCCCCAAAAGGAAGAATAAGCAGTGGCCCGCACAGTCCTGCACACGTGCTTCCTCTGAGCTCCATGGCTGCTGTACACTTGAGTACATCATGTGCCTCAGGCCTATACTCCTGAGTACACACACTCACACCCGACTCACACACGTAGATATGCACACTCTTTCTTTCTTTGCAGGGCAGTGCGATGGTCTAAAGTAGAACACTGCCTGTGATGGGGTAGGCCATTTGAAGCCATGTCCCCGGCTGGCCTCCTCTGCATCTGGAAATCTGACCTGACCAGCTCAAGGGGAGTAATCTAATCCTAGTCACATTTTCAGCGAGTTCTCAAGTATCAGCAGCCTTCCTGAAGCATACCCAGGGCTGAATTTCCCCATGAACTAGCCCAGGCCGGCCAATGATTTCCAAACGAGAACACAGCTCCTGCCAGTGCAGACTTAACCAGAACTTAAGTTTCTGGGGCAACTCAGCCCTGCTGGAGATTCATTATCCCACTGGTAGTTAAGGTGCAGGCAAGCCTTGGCCGACATGCTTGTTAGGTGGCCAAGAATTGAACTCTGTGCCATTTTTAAAAAAATTGTACTTTAAGTTCTGGGGTACATGTGCAGAATGTGCAGGTTTGTTACAGAGGTATACATGTACCTTGGTGATTTGCTGCATCCATCCCCCTGTCATCTATATTAGGTATTTCTCCTAATGTTATCCCTCCCCAATCCCTCCATGCCCTGCTATCCCTTCCCTAGTTCCCCATCCCCCAACAGGCCCCAGTGTGTGATGTTCCCCTCCCTCTGTCCATGTGTTCTCATTGTTCAACACCCACTTAGGAGTGAGAACATGCAGTGTTTGGTTTTCTGTTCTTGTGTCAGTTTACTGAGAATGATGGTTTCCAGCTTCATCCATGTCCCTGCAAAGGACATGAACTCATCCTTTTTACGGCTGCATGGTATTCCATGGTGTATATGTGCCACATTTTCTTTATCTGGTCTATCTTTGATGGGCATTTGGGTTGGTTCCAGGTCTTTGCTATTATAAACAGTGCTGTAATGAACATACGTGTGAATGTGTCTTTATAATAGAATGTCTATAATCCTTTGGGTATATACCTAATAATGCGATTGCTGGGTCAAATGGTATTTCTATTTCTAGTTTCTTGAGGAATCGCCACATTGTCTTCCACAATGGGTAAACAGCAGAAGGGAGAAACCAGCTTCTCCCCACCCACTAGAACTCCAGGGCTTTGGGTCATGACTGTTGGTAGGTCAAAGACCACCATGGGTGGTGGGGTCCAGGAATCTAAGTTCTTAACAAGATCTCTAGATGATTCTAGTGTATACTAAAGTTGGAGAAATACTGAGATACTATATTAAGGCTATCTATGCTGTTGGCTCTTCCCAAATGGCTCAAGTTCAGAACTTCTCCCCACCCTTCATGAAGGACCATCCTGTGACGGCTCAGGGTCACCCAGCCAGGCCTGGGCATAAAGCTGTGGCCTGTTAATCTCCTTCCACTGCCAAACCATTTCCTGTTTGCTGCTGCAGATTTTCAGGCCATGAAGAGGAGAGCTGCTCTGACATTTATGTCTCACTCTCCCGATTTAAAACATCTTCATCACAGCTAAAGACTCACCCTTTCCTCCTGGCCTCCTCTCTGTCCCTGCAGCTGACGGCTGTGTTTCTCTCTCCTTTGTGCAGCAATCACATGCCTGTCATGGAGGTAGACAAGAGCCGTTGTGGCTGCAATATCATATCTCTTGCCTGTGATGTAAACTGCAAGCCTCATCTGGATCCCGGGAACTATTATCAACATTAGCAGGCCAAGGGCACGGTGCCAAGGACGGCTCCCTTCTCCAGCATAGGCTGGGGAAAAGAGCAGATTAGAAAAAGGCCCGGAAGAATTCCCTCCCTCCTTTCTTCTCGCTTCTGCTTTTAAATCCCCCCCTTCCTCATCATGTCACTGGATTCTGGATCGAAACGAACCTAGAAAATGTGTATCATAAAAAATTTGACTGACCAAGGGCACAGATTGCTATATCTTCCTTTATTTTTTTATGTTTTTGAGACAGTCTCACTCTGTCACCCAGGCTGGAGTGCAGTGGTGTAATCTTGGGTCACTGCAACCTCCGCCTCCTGGGTTCAACTGATTCTCCTGCCTCAGCCTCCCAAGTAGCTGGGATTACAGGTGTGTGTCACCATGCCCAGATTTTTAGTAGAGTCAAGGTTTTGCCATATTGACCAGGCTGGCCTCGAACTCCTGACCTCAGATGATCCACCCACCTTGGCCTCCCAAAGTGCTGGGATTACAGGTGAGAGCCACTGCATCTGGCTACTATATCCTCCTGTCATTAGGCTGGACTTGTATCCTTAATAGCAGAGCCCCTTTCTCTGTGCTTTAAAGGTAGTGGAGGGAGTTGGCATGATCATGTTCTTAACTGAGTGGTTTGTCACTCCATAAATAATAATTATTATTTATAAATGCAGCCAGTCTAGGAAAAAAACCCAACCTGATAATGAGGAAGACAGGAAGACAGACAGATGAGGCTTTGCTCCTGGGGTCAAGACAGTTGGATGGTTTAGTACTTTTAACACAGAGCGTGCATTTATCTTTTGTTTTCTAATTGGGCCTACCAAGCGGGTAGATTTCAATGTGCATTCAACAAATCGAGCACCTACTGTGGCTCTGCTTAACCAGTGGTTTCTTAGAGATGGCGTCTCGCTCTGCTGCCCAGGCTGGAGTGTGATCTTGGCTCACTGCAACCTGCAGCCTCCACCTCTTGGTTTACAGGCGGGTGCCACCACACCTGGCTAATTTTTTTTTTTTTTTTTTGAGATGGAGTTTCACTCTTATTGCACAGGCTGGAGTGAAGTGGCACGATCTCAGCTCACTGCAACATCTGTCTCCTGGGTTCAAGTGATTCTGCTGCCTCAGCCTCCCGAGCATCTGGGATTACAGGCGCCCACTACCATGCCTGTCTAATTTTTTTTGTATTTTTAGTGGAGACAGGGTTTCACCATATTGGCTATACTGGTCTCGTACTTCTAGCCTCAGGTGATCCACCGGCCTCAGCCTCCCAAAGTGCCGGGATTACAGGTATAAGCCATTGTGCCCGGCTAACCAGTGGTTTCTAAAGGAGGCTTTTCATTGGAATCACTGGGGTAGCTTTTGAAAAGTACGGTTCCGTACTTTGAGTTTCTGAGTCAGTCTGGCATAGGGCCTTGGCATCTGTATTTTCACTGAATTTGGGAAGCACAGCCCTACACTATGGCCAGTGCTGTGTGCATACAAAGTGACTAGAACTCCCCTCTCATCTTTGAGGAGCTAATGATCTATTGGGGTTGGGAATGTTAGACACTCTGTGGTGTTATGTTCCATTAAGTTACTAAGACTAATACAGAGCTTACGTTGGAAAGCAAATAGAGTGGCATAGAGAGGCAAGCCTTTCCGCTGTGTTTGTGAATTTAGACATAAAATTCACTTCTTTTTTTCAGGCTTTCAAAGGTCAATCATTTTGTTGAGGATTGGGGCAGGAAGTAGCATGCCGGGCCCGGAGGTGCATTGGTCTGGAAAGACCCTGATCTAATCCAAATCCCCCAATTCATGGTTGAAGACACTGAGCTTTAGAGGTGGCACGACCTGCTGGGGGTCACACAGCAGACTGCAGGTGACGGGGCCAGGACCTCATTCTTGGAGAGATTCACAGCCTCAACATTCCTGGTGCCTCAACACACCATGGACCAGAGCAGAGTGAGGGTTTTGTCACAGACTTGCTTCTGCAAACCTCGCCGGGCTGCTCAGCTGCTGCCACAGGGCTCAGGGGCTGTGGGTGGCATTTCTCTTTACCTCTCTCTCAGATTTCCTCAGGCTGAGGGGAGACACCGGAAAGGCTGCTACTCTTGGGGAACTGGAGCTACATCTTGAAAGGATTGCTCAGTGCATCTCACATTAGGGTTCTACAGATCATCCTGACGGCACTGGGGTCCAGATCATTGCATACTGCAAAGGTATCCCTCTCTGACCTATAATTCTCCTGACTGGGAAAATCTAAACATCTAGAGAAATATATAGTTAAAATATCTAGTTAAAATAAACATCTAGAGAAATTGTTATCATTGAAACAGAGTTAACATGTGGACCAGTGTACTAGCCAGGATTCCTCAGAGAAACAGAATAAACAGGAAGAGGCTTATGATGAGGGACTGACTTAGGCGGAGACATCCCATGATCTGCTCTTTGCAAGCTGGAGACCTGGGAATGCTGGTGATGTAATTCCAGTCTGAGTCTGAATGTCTGAGAACCAGAGGCGTGGATGGTGTAAATCTCAGTCCGAGGGCAGGAGAATACCAATGTTCCAGCTCAAACACCCAGGCAGGTAGCAAAAGGGACAAATTCCTTCTTCCTCTGCATTTTTGTTTTATTTAGCCCCTCCACGAATTAGATGATGTTCTCCCACGTAGGGGAGGGCT
>NW_016107392.1:194411-203446 GCF_001604975.1 Cebus imitator | reverse complement strand
TCTTTCTTTCTTGTCTTTCTTTTCTTTTCTTTCCTTTCTTTTCTTTTCTTTTCTTTCCTTTCTTTCTTTTCTTCCCCCCCTCCCCGTCTCTTTTTCTTTTTCTTTTTGTGTGTGCGGGAGTTCTGCTCTTGTTGCCCAGGCTGGAGTGCAATGGAGTGATCTCGGCTCACTGCAACTTCCATTGCCCAATTCAAGAGATTCTCCTGTCTCAGCCTCCTGAATAACTGGAATTACAGGCATGCACCACCATGCCTGGCTAGTTTTTGTGTTTTTAGTTTTCCCCATGTTGACCAGGCTGGTCTCGAACTCCTAACCTCAGGTGATCCACCCACCTTGGCCTCCCAAAGTGCTGAGATTACAGGCGTGAGCCACTGCACCCATCCCAGGAGGTGGTTTTCTATCTAGTTGCCCTAATCTAGAATTTCTGCCTGGTTCACTTACCTGCCAGTCCTGTCTCTCTAACACTAGGACCCTCATGTGTTCTTGCCAATTCTCAGGGTCTGGGGACCCGTCCCCAAATCCAAACCCTCTGGCTTGGACTCTTGGTTGTTATATCCCGTTGACAATGTGGGTGGTTCTACTGCAGATCAGGGAAGCCATTTAGCATCAGTGGTGGGCTGAGTAATTGCCTCCAAAGGTGTCCATGCCCTAATGTCTGGAACCTCTGAATGAATAGGTTGGGTTATATGACAAAGGGAACTTTGCAGATATAGATAAGATTACCAACATTAAAATAGGAAGGTGCTCATGAATTATCTGAGTGGGCCCAGTGTGATCACACAAGCCCTTAAAAGAAGAGGACATTCTCTAGCTGAAGCCAGAAAGGTGCAAAGGAAGAAAGCGGCAGAAGAGGAAGTCAGAGAGACTCCAAGTGTGAGAAGGATTTCATGTGCTGTTGCCCATTCTGAGCTGTGGGCACCCATGTGCAAGGACCTGAGAAAGGTCTCTAAGAGCTAAAGCCAGTCCTGCCTCCCAGCCATCAAGGAAACAGGGATCTCAGTCCTATAACTGCAAGGAGCTGAATTTATTTGCCCAACAACCTGCATAGGTTTGGAATTGTATTCCTCAGAGTGTCCAGTAAGGAATGTGGCCCTGCTGCATTCACCTTGGGTTTGTTTTGTTTTGTTTTGTTTTGTTTTGAGATAGAGTCTTACTCTGTCACCCAGGCTGGAGTGCAGTGGCACAATCTTGGCTCACTGCAACCTCTGCCTTCCGGGTTCAAGTGAATCTCCTGCCTCAGCCTCCTGAGTAGCTGGAATTATAGGCACGCACTCCCACACTTGGCTAATTTTTGTAGTTTTGGTAGAGATGGGGGTTTCACTACACTGACCAAGCTGGTCTCGAACTCCTGACCTTGTGATCTGCCTGCCTCAGCCTCCCAAAGTTCTGGGATTACAGGTGTGAGCCACCATGCCCAGTCTCACCTTGGTTTTAGTCCAGTGGGACCCATGTTGGACCTCTGACATACAGAAACTTTGAAATAATAGATTTGGGTTATTTTAATCTGCTGAGTGTGTGATAATTTGTTGCAACAGCAGTAGAAATGGTGATATTTACATAACACAAATAGGATTACAATGGACACAAGGAATACAACAACCACTAAAAGATATTGAACCCTCTTGTTTTCACGGCGGCAACAGCTACCACCAACAAAAAGTTAAGGTGTCTACTGATCACACTTTTGATTTCCTGGGTTTATCAGCCCTTCCCTAGAGTTATCCACGTTTCTTCTAGTGCCTCACATTCTTCTATTCTGGTAACTTCCTATCGTTGCTAGAGACCTGCACAGATTATGGTGAAATGAGCAGAATATCGTATAGCTACTGCTTCATGTTGCTTGTTAATGTCTGTTAGCTTTATGGAACATTGCACTTGCTCAATATAATAACTATACCAAGAAGTTGTCATTGTCATGATTCTCCAGATGAGGACACTAATATTAAAACTCATGGAGGTTAGGGGATTTGCCCAAGGTTGTATGTTCTTCAAGTGACTGGGGACCAGGATTCAAACCCAAGGTCGTTTGATTTCAAAGCCCATATTCTAGACCTTTTTCCTCCCATAGTTAAGGATGTTTGTCTCTTGGATTTACCTTTGCTCATTGTCTTCCCCTTTGAATGGGAGCGTATGATGGTTTTAAAGAGATGACACAAACTTCTTGATCTGCTTCCTTCAAGAGGTAGAACTGAATTCCCCACCCTCTGACCATGTGAGTCACTTGTAATGAATAGAATAAGGGTGCAGGTGATAACGTGTGACTGTGACTAGGCCATAAAAGGCATTGGGACATCTCACATTTCTTTTCCTTGGGTCCCTCACTCTGGGGAAATGCTGTGAGCAGCCCTTGGGAGAAGCCCACATGGCCAGTTACTGAGGCCTCTGGCCAACAGCCAGTGAGACCCGGAGACTGGCCCACAGCCGTGTGACTGAGCTGAGAGGTGGCTCCTGCAGCTCTGTAGCACTGTGGCCCCCACTGATACAGTGACTGCCACTTCCTGTGAGACCCTGAGATGGAACCATCCAGCTTAGGCGCTCTGGGTTCCGCCCCGTGGAAACTGGAGATAATTGCCATTTGTTGTTTCAAGCTGGGAAGTTTTGGAGTAACTCATCATGCAGCTGTAGATAACCAATACAGGAAACATTCTTGTCCTCTTTCTGTTACTGAGCCTCAGAATCAAACTGTTCTATGGAATCATAAATCATACAATTGAAAGGGGCTTTGGAGATGAAGTGGTTCGACTTCCTGGTCTACAGTAAAACAGATGATTGAAGGTTTACTTCCCAAGGCTTTTGTGGGGATTAAATAAAGCAACACAAACAATGTGTCCTGTGTACTGAGCTGAGTCAGTGTCCAATAAGAGCACACTTCTCCCCTCTGAATGAGGAGATGAGGGCCCAAGAGGTTACTGACCTGCCCAAGAACCAAGGGCTAAGCGGCTACAGAGCTGAGTCCTGAAAGCAATCCCCTGAGGTGCTGAGCTCAGCATTTCTGCCACTGTTTCCTTTCCTGCTGCTTCTCTGCCTTTTAGTCATTAAAGGCACCCGTGGGAGTGCAGGTGGTATCTGAGAAGTGTGAGCAAACTATATGGGAAGGTATGGAGACTGCAGCTGGCCAGGCACTGTAGCCCGGTGCTAAGATCTCATTTGGCCTAAAAATGCCAACGAGAATCGCTAAAAGGTCTTAAGCCAGCAGTGATGAGATGAAGCTGACATCAAGGATGGGAATGGTTGAGATGAAGGGAAGGGGGGGGAAGATAAGAGAGGCCAAGGAGGAGAGCATTTAGCAGCTTCCAGGGGCACACAGCGCCTGGCCCTTCCCTTCACCCCAGCATCTATTCCAGCCCCCTCGCATAAAGTAGGCTCTTGAGAAACATTTGCTGTCCCTGCGGTTAGTCACGCTGTTGCCCTGCCTCGAATCCTTTCCTCTCTCCTGTCCCGTTTGCTAATCCTACCTGTCTTCAAAATGCAGCTCAGGTACTGCCACCTCCACACACAAGCATTAGTCTGTGATTTTACATAATCATGAACTATGTCACCTTAGACTTGCTCTGTGATAGCCGATTTCTCATAAGAGCTCCCCTTCCCAAGATAGGCAGGGGGCTCTGGGTCTGGAACAGAGCCAGCCCACCCACCCAGGCCTTAGCTCCATGTATAGACTCTGATTCTCCTTTTGTGGGTGCAGACCACTGGCCTGCTCTCCCTGGTTAGCCCCAGTGGTGGGGGGTGCTGGGGAGGAGATATGGGATGGGACTGTGGCAATGTCATGCTTCTTACAATGTGAATGGCATTACGTTCATATGTAGAAAGACCTCCATCTCAGTGTGTGTTATAAAGCCAGGGGTCTTTTAAAATTTTTTTATTTTTTAATAGTTTTTTTTGGTAGAGATGAGGTCTCACTATGTTGCCAAGAGCTGATCTCAAACTTCTGGCATCAAGCAGTTATCCCACCTTGCAAGTCACTGGGATCACCGGTGTGATCCACTGTGCCTGGCCATGTGCTCTTAAAACTTTCTAAGCTATGAGTTGCTGAGAACACAGAGGGGACTAATAATGTACCCCAAACCTTACAGAGTCCCCTTGCTGACAGCTCAGCTGGCAGCTGGACAGGCAGCTCCCTTGGCCATGAGGAGGGGAAAGCCATGAGTGTTGGAGCCTGGGCCACTCATGACATTGGCTGTGTTCGTGGCCCTGTTGCATCCCACAAAGTGAGACTCTTCTGTGCCTGGGATTTCACTCTGAGCATTGGGTTTTCAGTGGCCCAGTCCCTCTTTGGTGGGCTTCAGAGTCATAAGGTAACAGAAAAGTCTCAGATTCAAAGCCATCTTTGAAAAATCTCTGATGTTACCATAAAACCCTTGAGTGTGTAAAATCCTGTGCTAAATTATATGGCATGAATGTCTAATGCAGAAAGTAATATCCAGTGGGTAATATGAATGAATCCATATGCAAATATAATTCCACAGCATTTTTTTTTTTTTGAGATGGAGTCTTGCTCTGTTGCCCAGGCTGGAGCACAGTGGCATGATCTGGGCTCACTGCAACCTCCACCTCATGGGTTCAAGCCATCCTCCTGCCTCAGCCTCCTGAGTAGTTGGGACTACAGGTGTGCACCACCATGCCCGGCTAATATTTGTGTATATATAATTTTAGCAGAGACAGGGTTTTGCCATGTTGGCCAGGCTTGTCTCAAACTCCTGACTTCAAGTGGTCCGCCTGCCTTGGCCTTCCAAAGTGCTGGGATTACAGGCCTGAGCCACTGTGCCTGGCCCCACAGCAACTTCAATATAGAAAAGGATCTTTAACCACAGGAATTACAGACTGTGATTAGGTTACCAGCTGTCCCAGTTGCCTGAGATTGTCTTAGTTTCAGCACTGAAAGTTCTGCATCCTGGGAAACCCCAAAGTCCCAGGCAAGCCAAGACAGTGGTCACTTTACATCAGCATTAATAGCCGCTCACATTGTAAAGGACCCATGGGACCTGAGGCTGACTGTGGAGCTCATGATTCCATAGTGGACTGGAGGACAGATGACCCTGCAATGTCTTCTCTCTTTCCCTCTTCCTCCTCCTACTCACAATGCATGTAATTGAACTCACAGTGGCTATATAAAATATCCTCAAGATATAATTCCTGGATGCTACTGGAAAAGCAGCCCCAAACACAGGCTTTTTTAATGCTGAGTGCTTGACATCATGTGCATTATAGAAAGTCAGTACATGTGTCTAGGTTTGTGACTGGTGTGTGCGTGCATGCGTGTGCGTGTGTGTGTGTGTAAGGTGGAGCGTGGTATACCAAGGAGCAGCTTCTGACAGGTCTTGTGGATTCCCCTGCTTGCGAGCTTCATCCCATCAATTGCTTATGAGTGGAGTTGACACCTTCCCCGGCTGAGGTTGCTCCTTGAGTTGGGATGTCTTGCAGCAGTAGTTAGCCAGTTCCAGGGGGCACGCCTCCCTGTCATATCTTGCATGGGACAGGAAACAGCTGCTCAAAGGGAGTGGCTGGCATCTACACTCTTAACTCGGCTTTGGAATCTGTGATCTCTCATCACATCCATACCTTTTGCTTCTGGTCAGAGTTGCCTGGGCAAGAGGTCACTTGGGAAGGTTTCTTCTCCCTTATTTCCTGTCTGGAATTGCTGGCTGATGGCAAGAGGGTTTTGATGGAGCGTCAAGTCTATTTCTGCCAAAGAACCTCTGTAGTGTAGGGGCAAACTATTGCTCAGTTGGAAGAGGGGGATTGAAGCAAATGGATTCATGCACTGTTCCTGCTCTGATATCTTAAAAGCGGATGGGGGGTGTTTAAACAAAGGGATCAGGAGTCTTCCCCAGGAGTCAAGACGGGGATGAGACAGGATCGGTCACGTGATCAGTGGCAGGGGCAAGCAGTCGTGAGAGTGTCCTCCATCCAGCTAATGTGTCTGCTAGAAGACAGTGCAAGAGCCCTCCTGCTGGGGCTCAGTACAAGCCCAGAATTTATGCTCCAGCCTCTCCTCTTCTTTTCCTCTGAGAGATAGGCTCTCGGATATCCCTCTTGGTCTGTATTCTCACGCTAGTGTTATTAATGGCCCGACCATCTAATTCATTTTTTTCTGGGTAGATTAATATGTAATTAGGCATTTCCTCATTATCTTGTGGAATACAGGAGTAGCAGCTAAAAGCCATCTTCTGTAAATGGATCTAAAGGAAGCTGAGAGAGAAGGCAAGGAGCAGGGCATTCACCAAGGATGGCAGAAAGGCTGTAGGGATGAGCTGCCTCATGCTCACATTTGTTTCTGGCATCAAAGAATGAAGGAAATAGTGGGAGTTATTGTTGCTCCTTGTTCTGTGATATCTTTTGGGCCAACATGGGTTACAGCTGTGGTTAGTTGGCTTCTGCAAAGCACTGCTCATGAAGTCCTGAGTTGCCATAAGTCATTCCATTCTCATTAGGCCTCCCCACTCAAAATCTGCCCAAAGCACTCCACACACTCAGTGACTCACTGGGAGCATCTCAGCTTGGCTTCAGCTCCCCATAAGCAGGGTTTTTATCATCCACCATCCTCACCACCACTCTTACCATCACCATCATCATCACCGTTATCACTTCTTCTTTTTTTTTTTTTTTTTTTGAGTAGTCTCACTCTTTTGCCCAGGGTGGAGTGGAGTGGCGTGATCTCTGCTCACTGCAACTTCCGCCTCCCAGGTTCAAGCGATTCTCCTGCTTTAGCCTCCCAAGTTATCTGGGACTACAGGTGTGCCCCACCACGTTCAGCTAATTTTTTATTTTTTTTTAGTAGAGACTGGGTTTCACCATATTGGCCAGGCTGGTGTCGAATTCCAGGCCTCAAGTGATCCACCCACCTCCGCCTCCCAAAGTGCTGAAATTACAGGTGTGAGCCACTGTGCCTGGCCCCATGATCACTTCTTGAGCACTGTTGTAAGCTGATTACATGTATTATCTCATTTAATCCTCATAATAACCCCAACATTATCTCCATTTTAAAGATTAAAAAAAAATAGGTCCAAAGAAATCAAGTAACTTGCCTAAGTGCACAAAGCTAGTCAGAGAAGGTGCTGGGATTTGAGCCGAGGAAGCGTGACACAGAGCCTGCTCCTACACTCCTTCCTGCACCTCCTTGACTTAATGATTTTACATCTGGTACTTTTGTTACGGAGTTGTGAACAGGAAATGCTTTTTTTGGCTTGAATGGATGACAGCTTGGAAATCCTACATTTTTTCATTTACGCTCACCTCCAAGGACAGGTGGGAATTAAACTTTCCAATTGACAATGGCTTTGGAGATTCGTGACATCATTGTCAGAAACTGTCTATGAAGCCTCTCCCTCCAATGAGCAAGCCCCAGTAAGTTTTACAGAGTCCGAGACCATGCCGAAGACTGTCCCTTCAAAGCATTTAGTAGAAGAGATAACACACAGACAGACAAGTATGGTACAATTTAAAGAGTGATACCTGCTGTGAGAGAAGAAATAAAGCTTGGTGGAATTCTTGGGGTTGTTACATAAGTCAGACTACAGGTCTTTTTGCGCACCAAGATATTCACAATTGGGTCCAAGTTAAGGGCTCATGCATTTTAGAGAAGGGAACGAGGGATGGTTCACAGAGTGGAGCCAGGGAGAGCAGATGTGGAAGCCTCATGTCTGGGATTATCAGGGTTCTTGAAGCCTGCGGAGCTTCTCATTTCCTTAATGAACAGAGAACTCCGTACAGAAGCCTGGGCTACTGCTAGTTCTTGGGCTATCATGAGCAAGAAGGCAACCCAATCTGTGTGAATAATGGGAGATCCAACTGAATGGTGTTTTATTGAGATGTTTCTGTTTGTATTTCAACACAAAATGTTGAAAGCAGAAAGCTGGTTCTGTTTTGCTAGAGCTGTTGAAACCAGGAGACGTGGACTTGCAAGTTCCCTGCCATGTTGGCTTCAGCTCCCCATAAACAAGGTTTTTATCATCCACCATCCTCACCATCACTCTTACCATCACCATCATCATCACCCTTATCACTTCTTCTTCACTTTTTTTTTTTTTTTCTGAGATAGTCTCTAAGGTCCAGCAATGAGAAAGGAATGTTTAGGGCCCTGCTGGTGGGCCTCAGCACACAGCCTGACTCCGCACAGTCATGCTCAGAGCAGTCCTCTGTGTGCCTGACCCCTGCCTCTGTTTCTCAGCAGGTGTGGCCTTTGTCACCAGAGTGCTCAGCCCCATCTCTGCTGGGACCAACATTCATCTAACTATCCTGGTCAGAAACCTTGTGCGGTTTTTTATTTCTTCCTCTTCCACATCACCCAGATACCTCAAATACATCCACTTCCTTCCATCTGTGCTGCTAAAGTAGAATTCCAGACAGCAACATTTCTCGCCAGGATGACCACACCAGCTGCTTACTTGTCTCCTGCTTTCTCTCTAGTTCCTTCAATTTTCTTTTCTCCTCAGAGTAGCCTAGGTATGTTTTTTAAATGATAAATTATACCATATTACACTCCTTAAAACCCTTCAATGGTGTCCCATTACATGTTGGAGAAAAGTCCAAATCTCATAGTATGATTATCAAGGTCCTCCCCTGATCCAGCCCCTGCCCACCTTCCCAACATCACCTCCCCTGATCCAGGCCCTGCCCACCTTCCCAACATCACCTCCCCTGATCCAGGCCCTGCTCACCTTCCCAACGTCACCTCCCCTGATCCAGGCCCTGCCCACCTTCCCAACGTCACCTCCCCTGTTCCAGCCCCTGCCCACCTTCCCAGCGTCACCTCCCCTGTTCCAGCCCC
Source organism: Cebus imitator (assembly GCF_001604975.1). Taxonomy (NCBI): domain Eukaryota; kingdom Metazoa; phylum Chordata; class Mammalia; order Primates; family Cebidae; genus Cebus; species Cebus imitator. Next base: position 194,679 of record NW_016107392.1, on the reverse strand, counting down.
TGCCCACCTTCCCAACGTCACCTCCCCTGATCCAGCCCCTGCTCACCTTCCCAAAGTCACCACCCCTGATCCAGGCTCTGCCCACCTTCCCAACGTCACCTCCCCTGATCCAGCCCCTGCCCACCTTCCCAACGTCACCTCCCCTGATCCAGCCCCTGCTCACCTTCCCAAAGTCACCTCCCCTGATCCAGCCCCTGCCCACCTTCCCAACATCACCTCCCCTGATCCAGCCCCTGCTCACCTTCCCAAAGTCACCACCCCTGATCCA
>NW_016107392.1:182921-194346 GCF_001604975.1 Cebus imitator | reverse complement strand
GGCCCTGTCCACCTTCCCAATGTCATCTCCCCTGATCCAGGCCCTGCCCACCTTTCCAATTCCATCTTGTTCCACTTCTCCCTTCACTCATGTGACTTGGGCCACTCTGGCTGCTTTGTATTTTTTAAATTCATGCAACATTTCCCATATCTGGTCTTCTGACACACTGTTCCCTCTGCATGGGACACTTTTCCTCCTGAATGCTTGCATGGCTGGCCTATTTTTATACTTCAGGTCTTAAATGTCCCATCTTGGCTGGGTGTGGTGGCTCACGCCTGTAATCCCAGCACTTTGGGAGGCTGAGGCAGGTAAATCACGAGGTCAGGAGTTTGAGACCAGCCTGGCCAATATGGTAAAACCCCATCTCTACTAAAAATACAAAAATTAGGCGGGCATGGTGACATGTGCCTGTAGTCCCAGCTACCCAGGTGGCTGAGGCAGAAGAATTGCCTGAACCTGGGAAGTGGAGGTTGCAGTGAGAGCAAGATTCAGTCTCACACAACAACAACAACAAAAACAAAAAAAACCCTAAAAACCAAAATAACAAGAAACAATGTCCCCATCTTACCAAGGCCTTCCTGAGCGATCTCCTCATCTGGGCTCCATCATCATGCTTTCTTTCTCCCTGGCACTTAGCATGCATTGAGATCACACATACATTTGTTTATGTTCTTGTTGAATGCCTGTCTGCTCTCTGCACTGAAGTTCAGTGACGGAATGGCCATGTTAGTTTTGCTCAGCGTTAGTTTACTTTGGAACCCCTAGCATAATGCCTTAAAGAATGTGTTGTATAAATATTTATTGAATAAATACATGTTTATTTCAATGAGGTTCTATTGTCCTTTTGTATGGAGGCTAGCACAGCTTGCTAAATGCTTGTGCCCAGGTGTGAGTGAATATTAAACAAACAGAAAACAAAACATATACTTTTAATTTTTTTATTATTTTCTTATTTCGATAGGTTTTGGGGTACAGGTGGTTTTTGGTTGCATGGAAAATTTCTTTAGTGGTGATTTCTGAGATTTTAGTGTGCCTGTCACCTGAGCAATATACACCGCACCCAGTATATATGGTCTTTCATCCTTCACCCCCTCCCAACCTGCCCCCCACCAAATCCCCAGAGTCCATTACATCACTCTTATGCCTTTGCATCTTCATAGCTTAGCTCCCACTTATAGGAGAGAGAACACATGATACCTGGTTTCTCATTGAAAATGTGTTTTGTATTTGGTGACTTTTCCCCCGTCCCTCTTTGTCTCCAATAATGAGCTCAGAATATGAAGTAGAAGAAGTCGGGAAGCCATTTGCCTTTCATCCTTTAAATGAGGCACAAAAGGAGAGGCTTCTGGGGATGGAGAAGAAAGAGAACTGGATGTGGCAGGGTTTTCACATATGGAGAGCAGGATGGTCCCAGAAGGGATCCTTCTAGTCTCATTAAAGATAATTTGCTTCCAGCCCCTGGGGTCATCCCCTCCGCAGAAGAGTGGCAGACGGCCTGGCATTTGGAGAATTCAGAGGACTCTGAGTTAGGCAAATGAGCAACCTGCTTCTTTGCAGGGGAAAATGAGTGGCTCCTAGTTCCTGGGGGAAAGGGAGAGGCCGGCAGAGGTTGCGTCTGTGTCACTCCCACCCCCAGTGAACACACCAGTTAAGCCCTCCTCCATGACATGGAGAGTCCCATCACTGGAGACAGAGCCAGTCTCACCGACCTCCTTGAATCCCAGCCACAAGTGGAATCTGGTCATCAGCAGCTGCACCCTGGGCACCTCTCTATGTCATTGGCTTCCCAGAGTCACAGGGTCACTGTTTCTATGTAAGCTGTGTCAAAGAATGTGACTTCACACAGTCTGAGAGTGGTCGCTGATGACTGATCTAACAGTGAGATGATGGTGGCATCCATTTAAATTGGGGGCCCTTAAGCCAGAACTTCTCTCCCATCCCTTAAAGAGAAAACAGGCAAATCAGCCACAGAGAATGGCTCTCCCCTCCTGCTGTATTGCAGGGAGTCCAGGGGATACTGATGTCTGTGCTCACCAATGATTTACTGAATACGTGCTTTTATAGTGTGGCTTTGTCTTTGTACTAAAACAGTGTCAAACTGTACATTTCAATAATAAGGCACTGATGTGATTTCTGAGCCATCAGTGGAAATGGATGATTAGACAAAGTGATGATACGGGACATCTCTTACCGGGAGAGATTGTGTCCCTGTCAGGGATTCATATTTATATCAGAAGAATTGAGTCAGGCTGTGCTGTGCTCTGGGAAGATGCAAGAAGTAAGACAAAGTAACAGGAGCTAACATTTTTCAAGGTCCTATAAAGATCCAAATGTAGTTTAAGGCACTTGATGAAGATTGACTTAATTTAGTCCTACGATTGTTCCTGATCCTCTTGGGGAATCCTACTTCCCATCTGCCTAGCATGGGAGCAAGAGGCAGAGTGTGGCCAGAAAACTGATTTTCAGAAGGTTGGAGAAAATAGGGTTGGGGAAACAACACATTCACCTCTGAGATGACTAAACAAGTTGGGATTCAACAAGCTGACCCAGTCACCCACCGCACCAAGGCTCTCCTTGGCTTGTGCTCATGGCTTTGCAGCTGTGTTACAGCTCCGGCAAGAGTAAAGACGCTGTAAATACATCCCAGGTGCTTCCTTTCCCCTACAACAGAGGTTCTCAAATGGGCAACCACAGACTGCTGGGCCACCGCCCTGGTTCTGACTGAGTACGGCTTAGGATGAGGCCTGAGATGGTGCATTTCTAACAAGTTCCCTGGTGTTGCTGCTGCTGGCGGCCCAGGGATCTCACGGAGAGCCTCTGCTCTAGAGAACCCGGAGAGAAGGAGGCCCAGCTCAGCATTTACAAAGGGCCATGTTCTTCTGGGTCCTGTGGAGTTCTTCCAGTTGCTTTCCTCTTCTCACCTCCCCCCCTTACTGAACAGGCTGACGAGTGTAAGGACATCTGCAGATTCTCTTTCCTTCTGATGAGCTATAATTCAATCCTCTTTGCACTGTTTAGCACGTTTTTATTTTCTTCCTTAAAAAAAGGAGTGTCCTTGAAGACAGATCCCTTTTTAGCTTTGCTTTGGGGGGTTTCTTGCTGCCTGTAAGGCAATCATCCTAGGGAGTCCCGCCTCCTGTGTCTGGTAGAGTCAGTCAGGAAACCGTTACTCTGTTCCCAAAGGTCAGGCTGAGACCTGCTGTCCAGCAGCACCGGGCCCTTGGACCACTACTGTTCTGATGGCAAATGTTGACACAAGCAACCAGGGAGATGCTAAGGAAGGTCAAGGCGGTGGCAGGCGCAGGAAGGCTGTTGAAAATGTCGATTTAATTCGTTAGATGCAGTGAGGGATGCAGAGAGGGCTCCTCAAGGGGTTCTTGTATTTTTATATCTGGGATAAAACTCTCTTCTGTAGCAACAAACTTATTTCCAAATCCTGGTTTTAAAAATGCCCCTACTGGACAGAGGGGTGAAGGTTATTGTGAGAGAACAGGCTCAATCCTTGGAAGTCTCGTTCATAAAAAGGGCATAATGAGAGTTTTGATGTCCAAGGAAGAGGACCCTTTGGACATTTAGCACTGGGCCTGGTGTGTGGTGAGCACTCTGTGACTGGCGGCTGCTCCTCCCATGGATTTGCAAGTCCAGGCAGCCTGTTACAAGTGGTGGGTCTGAGTAGCGCGGATGTGCTCGGGGAACAGGGTCTTCTGACACTCCTCTTGGCACAAGAACATGGCAGACACTGGCAGGCAGCAGGGTTTGGTTATTAACTGGAGCCCGAGCCATCACGCAGGGCTACCGACACTCCCCGTGAGGCTTAGTGTCTGGAGTCACTGTGCAGGTGTCTGTCCCTTGGAAAACTATGGCTAGGAGAAGCAGCAGGGATTAGGATGCCACCCAGGTGTTTGGACTAAATGCCACAGGTGAGTGGACTGCCATTGCTGCTCTCCACCATCCTGGCTCACCTCAGCTTTGTGCCATGCCTTCGGGACACGCTAGCTACTGCTTCACGGGTGTCGCTGTGGTGGCAGGTGGGAGGACAGCTGGAGGTTGTGACATGCCAGCCACTCCCACATCCAGAGGGCCTTGGGGATCCCAGAGGCTGGGAATTAAGGACAATGGGGACATAGGCCGGTGGATCCTGGGGTCCTGATTTGACATTTGACGGCTCCCTGCTCTCGGAATTCACTGTCCCCGGGGGGCAAAAGCTGTGGTGGGAGTAACCTGGGGCTCAGCCTGGGTTCCCAAGGCCAGGCAGCCGTGGGCTTCCACCACAAGGAGGAAGAAAAGACAGGCGCTGTCTCTGGCTAGAAGGAAATGCTGGTCCAAGCAGAGCCCTACAGTGGGCTCTCGCGAGCCTGGCTTCTCCTTTGCAGGGTATGTTTGAGTGGGAGGCTTGTTTCTTTGAAAACAAAATTACCTTAACCATTTTCCATACAGGAAATGGCAAACACCCGGTGCTGTGAGTGAGTGAGTGTGTGCGTGTGGGTGGATGAGAAGGAGCAGAGTCTTGGAGAGCCCGCACGTTCCCTCCCTGGCTGCTCCCCAGGCTCTGCCTGGCTTTGTCCAAGTTGGGTGGGATGCGTCCATCGAGGAAGCCAACAAGTGCTGCCTTTGAGTCTTTTTCCAAAGGGTCAGTGTGGCCGTTTTAGGATCTCCTGTGATGTGTGTGTGTGTATGTGGTGGTGGTGGGGGGCGGGGGGCGTTATTAAACCTAAGGCCCCTGGTATTTTGATGTGTGAACTGACTCCGTCTCTCCCTCCCATACCACTGAGAGTCCCTTTGTGTCATGAGAACTATTACTCCTAGGACAGGTTGTGCTTGTGAATTACTTGGAGGCAGAGGCAAGGTAGAGAAACACTGCCTGCATTCACGCATTCAGTCACTCATTCATTCACTCCACATCACTTCCTGAGCCCCTCAATGTGCCAGGCCCCCTCTCAGGCACTGGGGAAACTGACGTGAATAAGCAGGCTGAAAGAAAACACTTGCTCATATCACTGGAGAACATGCCATCCATGTGAGCCTGGAAGATTCAGACTGGAGAGAAAAAGGGGCTGATAACCCTCTGTTAACTTTGAAAGCCATCACTGTCTCTCTGGGACTCTGCCCCACAGAAGATGGTTAGAAGTCAGGGATATTCAAGGCACTAGAGTTTTTCTACTCAGTTGACCAGAGCTGGGTGCCCAGAAACCTGGTTATGCATTTAATCTACAGAGTGACCAGGTGACTGACCAAAGAGAAAAAAATCACCTATAGGCAGACAACTTACAAATTTTGTCCTTGGTTCTGGGAGATGAGGCTCAAGGCAGCCCAACGCACAACACATGTCTGGAAAACAAAGAACTCAAGAGGGAGTTACAGATGTCCATTGAAGATCTAGAGTGTGTTGTATCCAGGGAAGCTGCCTGACGCCAATGATGATGGTATTGATGGCCTGCCCAAGATTGAGGGTTTATCCCTAGCTTTGTGGGTTCAAAGTCTGATTCAGCCAGTATCATGACAACAGATCCAATGCTTAAGAAAGAAAGCTCTAAATAAATGTATATGCTTGTGGATCAAATCAGATACTGAAACATGCAACTATCGTGCAGATAAAATACATTGTAATGGTCAGCACCTATCTTTTCCTACAGAACAATCTTCATGTCGATAGCAGATTGTTTGGTGAGCTTGGAATCAGAACAAGATGCACTAGTTAGATGATTTAACAGCCTTGAGTTGCAAGAGACTGAAGAATCATGGCCAAATGTAGGCTATATGGCCCACAAGTTCTGATGAACTTCAAATGGCCTGGGATGTCACACCTTGGGTGTGGGCTGTCATTTCTTTTCTGATGGAATGGCCTTGCTTCATCTGTTCATACTTTCAGTTCAGTCTTATAGATCTGGGAGTCATTTCTATCTTTTTCCAGAGACTTCGACCCTCTACTGTTGTCCTCTTTCTATCAATCTTATGGTTTATCGGGACAACCTTACCTCCCCTGAACTTTTTTTGTTGTCCTTATATACTGCCAAGCAAGAAAAAAATTATGTGCCATCTTCAAGCACAAAGACCAGCCCACTGATCACTGATTTTAAATTGGTTGACTCAGGTCAGAAATTCTTTTTCCTTTTGTAGATGATAGAACTTTGTCAGTAAAGTGAAGAAGCCTGCCTTATCCCGAGGCATTTGATTAGTGAGTTTCATATTACCATGTCACCAGAGAGTTCTTTTGAGGTGCTGAGTGAAATGAAATGATCTCTCTTTGTTGTTTCTGAGCCACAAAAATGCTGGGAAGTTGTCTCAAGGTTGGACTGATAGGCATTCCTGGGCTAAGGTAGCTCATATCATCTAAACTTTATCAATCTCACCCTTTATTCGGTTAAGAAAATATTTGTCTCTTCTCTGGCTCTTTTGTTGCTGATGTCTTTCCAATCATGTCAATTTCATGTCAATTCTTACATTTCCCCCAATAGTCTCCATGTGCATTTATTAACCAAGATCTTTTTATGTTTCCGTTATGAAGTCTTCTTATGCCAATTCCTATTTTAGCCCTTTCTCTGGGGTTGATATTCAACATACTTAACTTGTGTGGTACACTATGGAGGCTGCCATAGAAAGCAACCTTGGAAAGTTGCAGGCTGTCGGCCAGGCAGCCACCTTCTCAGAGGACCGGGGGGCACTGAGTGTCTGCCAGAGTCTGGGCTTCCTTTGACCAGGGGGACGTGTAGTGATGGGGCAGAGGTGCAGGAGCCATGGTGGGATGGGGGGTGTCTGGTGGGCTGATGATGATTTACAACTGGGCTCACCAGGGTTCTGGGAGCCAGGGCAGCCAGCTGGTGTTGTGGGAGGCATGAGGGAGCTCGTGGCAGTAGGTATTTATGGGCTGATTCCATCTGCCCTTTCCTTCCGTCATAGTAACTTTCAGTTTCCCAATGTTTTCTAACAGATTCTCAAACTGAATCTCAAATGCACACACAAGGGAAATATCCTCCTTCTTGTTCCCCTGTCCCTAGAGTTTTCCTACTTTTCAAAAATACAAGAAAAAGAAACAAGAAAAGATACAAAATACAAGAAAAGATGCCTTTGACTGACATCAGAAGAAAACATTAGTAAATCAATTAACTGTAATCAATTATTTAATTAGATCCCAAATCCTCACAACCATTGTTTAATAATCAATTTTTACTGGACCAGGCCACATGGAACTCATATGTGAACCAAAACCCTAAAGCCTGACAGTCCCCTCTCTTCTCCCCCTGGCCTCCAATCTCTGTTGCTACTCCTCCGACCTGCCTCCTCAATAAGCCTGTTTGGAGTCTCTATGGACAAGCAATATCTTTGCTGGGAGCAGCTGCAGGAATCATTCCAGCTGGGGGCACCCTGTGCTTAGGGTCCTATTTACCTCCAACCTAGTTGGATGTGATTGATTCCTAAATCACCATCTTCTCACCCTGTGCCCTACATCTCAGAGGGGACTGATAATGATGGTGTGAGGAAATGGCTGGCTTCTTTGTTAGTGCCTTCGTCAGGCACAGACACAGAACACCACTTGGGATGCAGGCGTTGTGTGTCTCCTCATTTCCTTCTTCGCCAGGCATCAGGACAGAATACCGGAAGACTGGGCTGATCCGCACGGCTGTTACAACACCACGCAAATAACTCCAAGCTCATGGGGTTTTTGTTATGGCCAATGCCAACTAGTTTCAATAGAAGAAAACCCTCCAGGCTGTGGCGGCAGCATTCCTTCTAATGTTGGCTAGACATTTTATAAAAAGGCTCTGGTCCCAAAGGAGCTTAGAAGGGAGTGGGGCGGGCTCGTGGAGGGCATTCTGATTCCTAGAAAAACATCCTAGAAACATGTTCCTTTGATGGGGATCATTTTTCAAAGTTTGGAGGACGTTTCACAGCAGAGGATGTGGCGGCTAATCACAGAGAACAAAACACTTCGCTTTTGTTTATTCTCATCTCTTGCTTTTCCTCTTTTTTTTTCTAGTCCAGGGATCACAAACTGAATGCCAGGAGGCTGAACCAGGTCTTCAGCTGTCTTTTGTTTGACCAGCACAGTGTCTAAACTTGAAGACCTTCAGCTGGGTGTGTCTCTTAGTTCACAATAGCTCACACATGCGCTGTCTTTCTGGTTCTGGGAGTCATTTGAGTTCATCCACCCCGTTGCCTTTATGTTAGGTATAGAACCACTGCCCAACTAAATCTGTTCATTCACGACTGATTCTCATAATTTCAGGACACATTTCAAGGTCATAGAAAATGTGCCTTCATCTGGAGGGAGAGCCCAATATCAGAGAGCATCAGCTAACGAGGCCAGAAGGCCATGTCCGTGACATTGAAGGCTTCCGTGGTGTGACCCTGCTCCAGGGCACTGTTCGATGGAGCACAGCATGCCCGGAGCCCCTGGAGCGCAGCACAGACTGTGGTCGTTAAGGATGCTTTCGGGTCTAGCCTGTCGGGTTTGGCCATTATTTTACTACCCTGGTGGCATGAAAAGCTTATGCCCACCTTGTCAGGGGTTGGGTAGATAATATAATCAATACTATGGCCGGGTGCCGTGGCTCACGCCTGTAATCCCAGCACTTTGGGAGGCCAAGGAAGGTGGATCACCTGAGTTCAGGAGTTCGAGACCATCCTGACCAACATGGTGAAACCCTGTCTCTACTAAAAATACAAAAATTTGCTGGGCATGGTGGTAGGTGCCTGTAATCTCAGCTACCTGGGAGTCTGAGGCAGGAGACTCACTTGAACCTGGGAGGCGGAGGTTGGAGTGAGCCAAGATCCTGCCACTGTACTCCAGCCTGGGCGACAGAGACTTCATCTCAAAAACAAAAACAAAAAAAACAGTCCATACAATCTGGAGAGATGAATGTGAAGCTGTTCACCCAGGACTCTCTGTTTTGGACCTCGTTGATGGCTCTTGTAGGTAGAATCCAGCATCTGCATGCCTGTGGAGGGTGCACCAAAGCCTTGGGGGCCTCAGAGGGTGCTGAGGCCCAGGAGGGTGTGGCTGAGACTACAGAGACCTTGAGTGTGAGTCCAGATTCCTGGCCTGTCCCACTCAGCCCAGCCTGAAGTTGCAATGAGCAGTCTTTTCCTCATTCTGTCTCTCTCTAAAATCTTTTCCCATGTGAGGAGGGAGCTGCTAGCTTGGCTTCTGCCTAGCCTCTTATCCTCAATTTCCCCAGGAAAGAAGGGGTTATGGAAAGCTTAGCCAGGGAGAGCAATTCATTTCAAAAACTCAAACTAACCTGCGTTCGCCTTCCTGACCTCCAGAATATTTTAATCTTGTAAGCGGTAATGATGTGTGTGGAGAACAATTTTGTTGTTTACTGAGGCAGTTGAGTGATAATTGCAGAGAAAGGAGAAAGCGGAAGGCTTGTTCCACATACTGTATTTCTTGCTGTCATTCTCTATGCTAATAGAGGCCCTAATGTTGTGCCTTGTGAATAAAGACCAGGAGAGGGGGCGCAGCAGGGGATGACAGACTGAGGGAGGCAAGCCCAATGAAAAACCTGGATCACCCCCCACCCCGCCACTGCCACCACCAAGAAGAGGAAGCAGAATTGGACTGGCTTGGTGTTGGTGTCAGGGCGGGTATGGGGCAAAGAGGGTGTGCAATGCACATAGTTCTCTGCCCACAAGATGGGGTTCCGGTTCTGCAGGCTTCATCTGAAATAAAGCCGTGGACGGAAAGTTCCTTCTGGCGTCAGATCAAAATGTTTTCTGCTGCAATGTGGACAGGATAAAGATAGACCACATGGGAGAGATGTAAAATCATTTTATTATATTCTACCTTCTTAGGTTCACCCATTTGTTCGTTTTTGTGTGACGAACGGTTCATTAAACATTTATTGTGCTTGAAATATCAGCCCGTATTTCTCTTTAATAATGTATATCCCTTAAATTAGCTTCTTGTCACCAACAGAGGATTTATTTATTTATTTTTCATTTATCGTTTGTTGCCTACAGTTAAGGTGTACAACATGTTTTGGTACTCATATACATAGTGATATGATTACTACAGTCAAACAAAGTGCATATCCATTACCGTCGATAGTTACCTTCGTGTGTGTCTGTGTGTGTGTGTGTGTGTGTGTGTGTGTGTGTGTGTGTGTGGTAAGAGCACCTGAAATGTATCTCTTATCAAATTTTCCATAGATCATACAATGTTATGAACCACGAGACAGCGAGACTTACTCATCCTACACAACTGCAACTTGGCACTCTTTGACCTCCTTCTCCCCACCTCCTCCTCCTCCCTTCCTCCAGTAACCACTGTTCTCTCTCTTTCTGTTTATTTGACTTTTAAAAAATATTCTGCATATTAGTGAGATCATACAATATCTGTGTCTGGCTTATTTCACTTAGCATAATGTCATCAGTTTCATCTACATAGCAAACGGCGAGATCTTTAAAGATATTGCCTCAAGGCTGAATAATTTTCTATCAGATACAGAATTTATTAATATCCCACTGTATGCAGGAGCCTAGACATACATTGAGATCAGAAGTTGGAGTGCAATTGACAATCTCACTGAATTGAGAGAGAACATGTGTCCTGCAGCTGAAGGCTCTTTAGATGCAGGGGAACAAATGTGGGTAAGTTACAGATGATGTCATGGCTTGGTGGAACTGGCTGCAAAGCAGGCTGGGACATGAAGAGGTGAGATTGGTGGGGAGCCCAAGAGAAGGTACTGGAGCCATAGAATACTTGGCCTGGTTCACCCCTGCAGGGTTATACAGGCTGGGTTCCCAGACTCTTTCAGTAGCAACATCCCTCAGGGTTGGGGATCAGTGGATGGGATAGGCAGTTGAATCAGCATCTCCAGTGGTAGAGATAGGACTTCTCATTTTTAACAAGCTCCCAAGTATCCTTGTGTACACTGAAGATTGAGAGCCTCTGAGCTATGAAGTGCCTAGTGTGGTACAGCAGGGGTGGCCATCCCTGGGGCTTGCATGAAGGATGGACAGGGCGACAGGCAGTCCCAGGCAGTAAGGAGTGATTTGGGGGTCTAGATGACGTGTTCAGTTAGAAAAAGCCCCCAGGCCCTGATCAGGGGATACAGTCACCTCCATTTCCCAGAGGAGGCATGGGGGGACACCCAGGTGTGGGGCAAGGATTGACAGAAGGTTCAGACCTAATGGGTGCAAGGATTCAGGCTCCTCTGCAGGCACCAAGGGTCGGTGGCAGCACAATCTGTTCCAGGTTACATCTCTTGGTGGCCCGAGGCTCCAAGTCTCTTTCCTGCCTTGGTCAGCCCTCGCTCCAGGACTGGATAAGTGGAGCCTGCAGGTGATGCACACAGGAGGTAAGGCTGAGCGGGGAGGGGCAGGGAAGTCAGACGTCAGCAGAACAAGGGTGAACTTGGAATTGAAGATAGGAGAGATTTGAAGGAATAGCTTTCTGGGAAAGCACTTTTTCTTTTCTTTCTTT
>NW_016107392.1:170416-182815 GCF_001604975.1 Cebus imitator | reverse complement strand
GGGTTCAAGTGATTCTCCGGCCTCAGCCTCCCAAGTAGCTGGGTTTATAGGTGTGCCACCATGACCAGGTAATTTTCATATTTTTAATAAAGATGGAGTTTTGATGCCATGTTGGCCAGGCTGGTCTTGAACTCTTGCCCTCAGGTGATCCGCCCACCTCAACCTCCCAAAGTGCTGGAATTATAGGCATGAGCCACTGCACCGGGCCTGGGACAGCACTTTCCAAGTTCCCAAAAGAACTCTCTGAAAAAGTAGGAAGACTCTCAAATATTGCTACAGAAATGTTACAGAACGTCCTACTCTTCCTTGGGCTTGTTTAGAGTTCAAAAACAGCATTTCTGAGCAGGCGAGAACTTGCCCAGGAAAACTCGGACCTTACCAGTGTTGTCAGCAGGAACAGGGTCATGACAGACAAAAGGAAGGGCCAGTGGGCTTCTTTTTCTGATCCGGATGGAGTGGGCATCTCAGAGCCCTTTATTCTTAAACTGCAATCAGGGCTGGCTTTAAAAAACGATGCTCCATTTCAGAGCGGCTCATCTGGACCACTAAGTTATACATCAAAAATCACAGGCTTTTTCTTATTTAAACTTTTCTTGGCTAAACTTTCCCCTTGGATGAATTCCCCAATGCAATTCCTACAGCCAGCCCATCCAATTAAAGGATATTTGACTCACAGAGTTCTTGTCTAAAAGAGACCAAATCTTCTTCCACCTGAAAGCCAGGTCTCTGTGGCTCACAGCCTCGTGTTTTGTTCTATCTTTTCAATTACTGAGTCAGAATAAAGGGCAATTTTCTAGGACAAAACAAACATTGCCCCAGAAAGACTCTGTTCTCCCCTTTGGATTGGTTACAAAGATTGCGCAGGCACCTCCCTGAAGGCAAAACATTCTACTTTAACGGTATGCAGCACACTTAGCCAAGGCAAACCAGGACTGCACACTGCCACGCCCTCCCAAGTCAGCACACAGCCATGATTCTCTGAAGCAGGAGGAGCACAGATAACTGGCAGGACTTTTTGTACTTGAATGTGGCTCCACAAAACACAATGTCTCTCAGCCACTAAGTCTATGAATTTGTTCATTCATTGACTTTCTAAAGCAACCTTTCCTATCCCCGCTCTGTGTAATCTGGAGATCTTCACCTTCAGCATCTTCTGTTTCTAGGGCATTGAAATTGGGAGGAAGTGGAGAGGCCATCAGGCCCTGCCAAACTTCCAGCTCGGCTTTCCACCTCTCCTGTCCTTTTCCTCATCTCATAAAGAGCTCAAGATGCTCTTAACTGTTAAAAAGAGAGGGATGCAGGCAAGGTGCGGTGGCTCACGACTGTAATCCCAGCACTTTGGGAGGCCGAGGCAGGTGGATCACGAGGTCAGGAGATTGAGACCATCCTGGCCAACGTGGTAAAACCTCGTCTCTACTAAAATACAAAAAATTAGACGGGCATGGTGGTGTGCACCTGTAGTCCCAGCTACTCAGGAGGCTGAGGCAGGGGAATCACTTGAACCAGGGAATCAACTGCGGAGATTGCAGTGAGCCGAAATTGCACCACTGCACTCCAGCCTGGCCACAGAATGAGACTCCATCTCAAAAAAAAAAAAAAAAAAAAAAAAAAAAAAAAAAAAAAAAAAAAAAGAGAGAGAGAGAGGGATGCTGGCGGAGCTCCTTGGAGCTGCTTTTTTGAGCTTTCAGTTAAAATAATCTGAAACTATCTAAATATTAAACACACACGCACACATGTGCATCATTTTCATGAGCAGAGAAGGAAGAAGGAGGTGGCCACGGGACCTGGTTCTGAGGTTTTGGAGAGTGTGATAATGCCTAGAGTATCTGACCCAGCTGGCCTGTGAGGGGCAGAGGGACCCAGTGGGAGGCCATGCAGACATTACCTTCCACATTGTCAAACAGAAAAGCGTCTCGTTCCCACGCTCCTCTGGGGATACCAAGGAAATGATGATGAAAGCAGTTCCCCTACCCAGGCATCCTTCCAGCAAAACACCTTGAATAATTGTGACATTTGTATTGCTCTTTGTGGTAAACCAAACTCCTTAGCTCTCTTATTCTTGTTTAATCCTTACACATGTGTTATCTGAATACGCTATCGTTGTAAAGAGGTCAGATAACATGGAAGTATATCGTCTTAGTGTAGGCTCCCTAGAAAAAAGACCTGGAGAAAAGCTTATTGTGCTAACACTTGTGCTAAGATCAGGGACACCAGAGAAGCAAAACTGCAGAAAACAGGTTCTATAGCCAGGAAGGAGGGAGGCATAGACAAGGCAGGAGCTCCTAAGGAAGCCACAGGATCACAACAAAATACAGCAAGGTGGGTGGTTTCTGTCATGTGGGACATCTCTCAGGAACCAGTTATACCCCAAGGGGCCCCTCCCATCTCTGTCTTTCAAGGGTCCAAATTTGTACCAAGACCACATCATCTGATTCCTCAGGAAATCAGAGCCTCTATGGACTTGGGCAAATCCAGCACTGTCCATCACAGCAGGCACCTGAAGTCTGGCACTTGATTGTATGGCAAACTGAAATAAGCTTCCCCCCGTTTGCACTCCTCTCCTCAGAAATAAATACTCTTTTTTTTTTTTGGAGATAGAGTCTTGCTCCGTTGCATAGGCTAGAGTGCAGTGGCATGATCTCAGCTCACTGCAACCTCTGCTTCCCGGGTTCAAGTGATTCTTCTACCTCAACCTCCCTAGTAACTAGGACTACAGATGCCCGCCACCATGCCCAGCTAATTTTTGTATGTTTAGTAGAGACGGGGGTTTTACCCTGTTGGCCAGGCAGGTCTTGAACTCCTGACCTCTGAAGCTAATTTATAAGACGAGAGGTTTACTTGGTTCTGCAGGCTCTACAGAAAGCATGGCAGCTTTTGGGGAAGGCTCAAGAAACTTTCAATCATGGCGGAAGGCAAAAGGGGAGAGAGGCGTCTTACGTGGTTAGAGCTGGAAGAAGAGATGAAAGAAGGGGGAGGTGCTACACACTTTTAAACAACCAGATCTCGTGATAACTCACTGTCATGAGAATAGCACTAAAAAAGCATGGTGCTAAACCCACGAGAAATCCACCTCCATGATCCAATCGCCTCCCACCAGGCCAGGCCCCACCTCCAACACTGGGGATTACAATTTGACATGAGATTTGCTGGGGACACAGATCCGAACGATGTCACACAGTATGTTGAGCTGATGCCAGGTACTGACAGGAAAGTGACCATCAAGCTGTAGACTGATCAGTGAGGCTGAACAGTGACATCTCTGCAGCCGACGGCAGTTTGTATTCCTTTTGTATGCTTGTTTAATATGTAACTCATTAATTATATGTTATTTATGATAAATTGCCTTTTCTTCATTTGTTCTCAATAATCTATTATGTTGTCTCTGAATGTCTTCTGCCTCACTTGAGGACTGCCAACATGCATAATCACTGTCGCCAGATGTACCCAGAGGCAGCAAAATGTAAATCTTGAGCTAAATTCTTGGCTGGGAGATGCAAACCCCAGACCCTCAAATGTTGTTTGTGTATCTCAGGTGGTGCAGAGTGGAGGGAAGAAGAAAGAAAGTAAGGTTAGGGCCTGGGAAGTCAAAGGGTAGAATGGAAAACTGCATGATTTCAAAGAGCTATCTTGAGTTGTGTTTGAAACAAAGACTATTTGGGGACAGGCAGTGGAGGAAAGAGTCTACAGCCTTGACTATTTTAAAAGGAGATTCAAAATCTTATGAGACTCAGACCCAAACCAAAATATTCCTCCAGATGGTAGACTGTGGGACTTCTCAGCTCCCATAACCAAACAGAGTCAATTCCTCATAATAAATCTCTCTCTCTCTAAATACAGATCTTGGTTCTGTTTCTCTGCAGAACCCTAATATGCCCTCTTATCAGACAGAGACTACCCTCCTGCTCCTGAAGCTTCTAATATTATTTGAATTCTGGCACAGAGAGGTAGAGGCAAGAGTGTTTCAGACATGGGAAGAAGGGCCTCTGTTTTCCTGGAAGTGAGGGAGAGCATAGTTGAGCCTGGTTGGTTTGGTGGGAAAGACAGAGGGTCTAGGAGGGTATGGGGAGAAATCTGGACTTTTGACTTGGAACATTAGGAAGCCATTGAGAGTTTCCAGCAGAAGAGTGAGGAACACGTGCTGTGTAGGGACAGGGCCACGGCATAGAGACTGTTGGGAGGATTTGCTGCAGTCCAGTGGAGGAATTCCACTAAAAGAACTAGATGCTTCAGCAGCAGGGGGCTAGGCTCTGTATGATGAAAGGAAGTATTAAGGTTCTCTGGAGAAACAGAACCAAGATACATATTTGTACAGAGATTTATTATGAGGAATTGACTCAGTTGATTATGGAGGCTGAGAAGTTCCACAATCTGACATCATCTGAAGATCCAGGAAAGCCGGCAATGCAATTCCAATCTAAGTCCAAAGACCTGAGAACCAGGGAAGCTGAGGGTATAAATCCTAGTCCAAGGGCAGGAGAAGATGAGATGAAAGGTCTCAGTTCAAGCAGGTAGGCATGAAGCAAAAGGGGCAAATTGCTCCTTCCTGTTCCTTTTGCTCTCTTTCAGGCTCTCAATGGATTGGATGATGACCTCCCACACTGGGGAGGGCAATCTTCTTTTCTGAGTCCACCTATCCAGATGCTAATCTCACCTAGAAACATGCCTACTGACAACCCTAGAAACAATGTTTTATCTGAGCACCCAGTGGCACAATCAAGTTGACACAAAATTAACCATCCCAGAAGGGTTGTTGAAGTCATGACTTGGGGTTGAGAGATGTGATGAGTTTGCGTTGGAAATATTGAACTTGAGGGTCCTGCAGGACATCCCAGTGGCTACTTGGATCTGGAGAATCATGGAAAATAGACAGGAATTGATGAATCGCAGGAGTGGCTGAGGTCTCCTTGTTAGATGATGTGGCCTTGGAAGAGGCACTAGGCTGGACCCCTCTGAAGAGCAGTGTGTCAGGGATGGGCCAAAGAGGAGGAGGAAGGAAACTGGGAAAGAGAGCCCGAGAGGTGGGGTCTGTTAGGAGAACATAGGGTCACAGAAGCCAACGGAAGTGAGCGGCAAATGCTAGAGAGAATTAATATAAGAACTTTAAAGTATCCACTAGATTTAGCAACAAAGAGATCTTTGATTTCCACTTTTGGGAAATCATTTTTTCTTTCAATGAACAAATACTTCCTGAACATCTGCTCATCCGTGCCAGACATTGCTGTTGGTCTGAAGCTGACATCCTACTAGGGGAGACAAACACCAACAAGTAAACCAATCATTGGGCAAGGTTATCCTAGGCAATGATAAGAGCAATTATGAAAATAGAAGAGGGTGATGTAATTGTAGGTGATTATTGGTGGGCGAGGATGACAGAGGAGGCCTATCTGAGGAGGTAACATTTGATCCAAATCTTGAATATCAGGAAAACACGTTTGTGTAAAGATCCAGGAGACAAGAACATTCCAGTAGAGGAAGCAGCTTGTGCAAAGGTCCTACCTCAGTGGTTCTCAATCAGGGGCAATTTTGTCCTCCAGGGGATATTTGGCAATGTCTAGTGATGTTTTATGTTGTCACGACCAGGGATGTGCTACAGGCATTTGGTGGGTAGAGACCAGGAATGCTGCTAAATATCCTACAGTGCACTGGACAGCCCCCTACCATGAAGAATTATTGGACCCAAAATGTCATTAGTGCCAAGGGTGAGAGACCCTGCACTAAATTAGGAAAAAGCTTGGCCCATTTAAGGAATAGAAAGGAGATCAGTGTTTGAGAATCAGTAAGCAAGGAAATGAATGGTGGAACATATGTCAGAGAGGTTGGCAGGTCCTAGATGACAGAGGGCCTCCAGGACTCAGTAAGGGCTTTTTATGTTTTACTTCCTGAAGTACCATAGAAAGCCATTAGAGAGTTTTAAGCAGGGAAATGAGTTGATCTGATGTACATTCTAATGTGGTACTCTGGTTGCTGTCTGGAAGCTGGATTGTAGTGGTCAAGAGCAGGAACTGGGAAGCGATGACAGTCAGCAGGCGAGAATGGCGATGGCTTAGAGTGGATGGTGGGAGAAGAATAGGATGTAAGTGAGCAATGAGGTAGAGCTGATGGGATTTTTCTGACGGATTGGTTTGAAGGTTGAGGGAAAGTAAGGAATCAAAGATTATTTCTAAGGTTTGTTTTGAGGAAAAGTATAGGAGGAGGTACAGTTCACTGTGATGAGAAGACTAGGCAAAGTCTGGGCTTTAGAGAAGATATAAAGAGTTTGAAATGCATATGAAGGGCATTGTTAAGGTAGTGGATGAGGGTTTAGTTACGATCACGTTTATCACAGTGCTGTTTGAAGTAATTGTAAACAACCTAATTATCCAATAATGGGGGTTAGTTAAATAAATTAGGAACTAGTATAAAGTAATATCATAGAAATCTATTTATTAACATGCGTATATGATCACAATGCATTATGTGAAAAAGATTATAAAATAGTACGCAAAGTATGAGCCTGTTGGATTCTTATTTCACTTTTCTACCAAAATATATACTCCACGAAGTAACAATTTTTAATTATTTATTTTTTGAGGCACAGTCTCACCCTGTTACCAAGGCTGGAGTGCAGTGGTGCGATCTTGGTTCACTGCAACCACTGCCTCCTGGGTTTGAGTGATTCTCCTGCCTCAGCCTCCTGGGTAACTGGGATTACAGGCACCCACCACTACGCCTGGCTAAGTTTTGTATTTTTAGTTGAGACAGGGTTACACCATGTTGGCCAGGCTGGTCTCAAACTCCTGACCTCAGGTGATCCACCTGCCTTGGCCTCCCAAAGTGCTGCTGGGATTATAGGCATGAGCCATCATGCCCAGCTTTTTAAAAATTCTTTTTTCTTTTCTTTTTTAAAAATTGTTTAATTTTTTAAAAGTGTACTTTAGGTTTTAGTCTTTGTTTTTTTTTTTACTGTCTTCTATGAGAAAGAATTTGGTTCAACCTGCCCGGCTTTTTTGTTTGATGTGTTTTGTTTTGTTTTTCTGGCCCTGAATTAACAATTTGAGTGTAGAAGTGAAATCATAAAAATACTAGAAGAAAATATTTGTGAGGTTTTTGCAACCATGGTGTGGTAAAGCCTTGCACAGCAAGATATTAAAAGCAGACACCACAAAGAAAGGATGGATACAGTTGACTGTGTGAAAAACTGAACCTCTTGTTGGGTGAAACCCTTAGATTGAAGCATGCAAAAGAAAACTGGGAAAAATTATTTGTGATCAGCATATGGAGTTAAAATTGCCATTATCCAAGGAAATTTTGTAAATTGAGAGACAATGGAAACGAGTTTATTTTTTAACTATCAGATTTGCAAAATTAAAAGATTGATAAGATCCGTTGTTGCAGAAGGTGAGGAAGAGTAAATTGGCACAGTCTTCTTAGAGTATCATTTGGTACCATCGAAATTTAAACATGCTTATTCTTTGACTAAGTGAGACTGCTTTTGACTATTTAGCCTATATTAAACAACTGTTCAAAGACACAGGTACAAGATGTGCAAAACTGCATTGTTAGTTATAATAAAAACTCCAAAGTAACACAAATATTATGCCACAGGAGTTACCTAAGTAGGCCCTAATACACAATAAAAGAATATGCAACTATCCAGAAAAATGAGGTCAATCTGTATGTCCTGATTTGAAAAATTATTTATGATGTTATTAAGAAAATCAAGCTGCAGAACAGTCTGTATAATAGGACCATATTTTGTAAAAACCTCTAAATGAAATTATATATTGTTTGA
Organism: Cebus imitator; assembly: GCF_001604975.1. NCBI lineage: Eukaryota > Metazoa > Chordata > Mammalia > Primates > Cebidae > Cebus > Cebus imitator. The sequence goes on along the minus strand of NW_016107392.1, from coordinate 175,044 downwards.
TATGGTTATATGTGCTTAGAACAAGCTCTGAAAGGCTTACACAAAATTATTCAGTGTTATCTTCTCCAGGAGGTAGGATTGTGGGGGATTTTCAGTTCCTATTTTTTACCTTTTTGTATTGTTTAGCTTTTGTTTCAAACATAGTGACGTATTTCTAAATATGCCTGGTAATGTAAATTATGCTGTAATATAAATTATACAAAACATATTGGCGTTTTGGCAAAGGTAGAATTGACATAATTATGAGTGTAAAAGTCATCTGTCTGGAATTTTCACCATTGTCCCTTCATATCTGAATATCACAATACATGCAATTAGATGACAAATGAATAGTGTCTTATTATTTGATAGAAAAATTAAGTAGATATTACATCCTTTAGCTCCACTGTTTCCTGACACATAAATGGATGTGCCAGATTGTCACAGAACCCCTTCCTTAATGGGAGACAATATTTTATAAATCTTTGGACAACACAGAAGCAGCAGAAAACACAAACCACTGTTGAATTATGTAAGATATGCAAAGATAAAGCAGGAAAATCCTGAGCAAAGAAAAGAAAGCAGCAGCTATGGACTATAACATTCTACAAGCTCACTATGTTAAAAAAAAAACAAAAAGTAGTGCTGGATAAGGAATACACTTGTGTAAATAAACCATCTGAATTTCCTGTAATCTTGTATTGGTTTTTGGTGAGATACCTCTTTAAACCTACCAAATACCTATGAAAATATTTATAACATTTATATATGTATATATTTGAAGTAGTACACATATGTTTATATATGAATTCAAATTCATTCAAATTTGCATTCTGTAATAATGAAGAATTCTCACTCACATGTTGATGTGCATGTGTGTATTCTCTGTGCATCTTGCTATCTACACATACAGGTATGCACAGAAGGTTATCTGGGCGTATGTCAACCTGCTAACTGCGGTTGACTTGGTGTGGATGAGTTTATGAATTTTATTTTTTTAATGTTCATTTTAGCTGCCTGAACTTTTAAAAAATTTTCTGTGATGAACATATTTGCTTTCATAATATGAAAAGAAACCCAATTATATACATATAACTATATATACCTATATATATATACACACACACATATATATACCTATATATAAACCAATACATATATATATTAAACCAGCTATATTAAACCATAATATGTATATATTAAGCCAAGTTCCAATTAATTATTATCTTGGAGTAGACTTAATTTAGAATTAATTAGTTAATAAATTAAGTCTTAATTAATTAGTTGAGACTGTAATTGTCACCTAATACCTAATATGATTCCAAACTTTTTTTTTACATAAGAGGAGCCAGAGAAATGACCAGGTAGATATACATATACATATATATATATGTATACACACACACACAACTATATATACCTGTATATACACCTATATATGTATACATATATATACACATACACCTATAGGTGTGTATATATATTTCATGACACATAAATACATGAGCCAAGTAGTCACAGAACCCCTTCCTTAATGGGAGACAATCTTTTATAAATCTTTGGACAACACAGAAGCAGCAGAAAACACAAGAGGAAGTATATAGATGTCAATAACTTTTTCCAGAGATGTCAGGGGTGGAAGTGAGGTGGCTGTGGCTTAACCAGAAATGGGCGATGATCAAGCAGTGGCAGGGAGCATGGAAAATTCCTTTATTAGTCTCGCATGAGGGTGAGGAAAAGAATCAGACAAAGCTACAAGTGGACATAGGGGTCAGCAAGGGAAGGCTTACCCTCTTCTCTAAGCATGCCCATGTGTAAGTGGCACTCTGGAGCTCCAGCACTCCTGGTGTGTTTTCGACAAGGTAGTCTTACCGCTTGTCTTCCTCTGTCCCTTTAATCTGCTCAAGACACTGGTCATTTCTCTGGCTCCTCTCGTGTAAAAAAAAGTTTGGAATCATATTAGGTCACAATTACAGTCTCAACTAATTAACTCAGAATTAATTAAACTCTAATTAATTCTAAATTAATTAAGTCTACTCCAAGATAATAATCAATTGGAACTTGGTTTAATGTTACCTCTTCTTTCCTCTCCCCTTGCTGTGATGATGGGGCTGGCAGGGTCCTCCTCTCTCCCTCAGCCTCACCTTTCTTCTCAGTCCCTGATTGCTAACTGTGCTTCTCCCACCAGTGTCAGACGAGGAGGAGGGATGCAAGCGAAGCTGGCTCTGTAGCAAGATGGCTTTGCCTTCTCTGGGCCAGCAGACGCTTATAGCCAACTCTCTGCACATTTCATGGGTTCCTTGAAGATTTGCCTAGTGAGCCCTTCAAACTGTTCTAACTGCCCTGTCTCCATTGATCCTCACTCAGTTCTGCCTTCAAGCTCTACCCACCAGAATCACCCAGAGCCCCTGATTGCAGGGGTCCCCTCTTCCAGGTAGCCTCACCCTGATGAAGATTCTTATATTTGCTCCCTGGAAGTGAGAGTACTTCCTAGACTCTGCCCTCTACCCTGCGGCCACAGGCTGCTCTGACCTCCTCAGGCATGGGCTAGATCCCAGCCCTCCAGCGCCCCCACTACAGGGAGCACATATTAATCTTGCCAAGTGGTCCCATTAAAACTTTCTCACCAGCTTGAGGTGAGGGGCGGACATCCCTTTCATCCTTCTGTACTTTGGGGATGAGACAGAGAGCATGCTGATGGCTCTACTCAGAAAGCCTCTCTCAGCCCCCACTCCTTGGACCCTTTTTGTCCTCCACGTGAATGAGGGAATTTAAAAGTCATAATACTGGTTCTTGGTGGTGCTGTTCTGACATTTCACACCTGGTCTGGCACACCCTTTGGAATGTAGCAGTTATTACGTCTTGATGCCTTGGTCTCAGCTTCTCATTTAACATTCTGTTATATGCAAATGGTGATGAACCAGCACCAGTAAAAAGGGGGAAGTTGAAAATGCGGGAGACAGAGGCTGAGGGGGCTGAGGTCCGAACATTGGTGAAGCAATTGGCCTGGAGGGAAGGTGGGGCCTGTCTTCCACTGAGGCAGAAGGGATAGTAGAAAGCAATTTTTAGATTAGAGGAGGCAGGCAAAAAACTGATAGAGCTTGCATCTTAAGATTTCTATTTTCTCCATGAAATAAGAGGTCAGAGGTTTCCTGAAGCACAGTGAAGAGGAAAAATCTTGATTGAATCATTCTGAATCATTTGTAGGATGAAATTCTGAGGGAATTTTCAGTCCAGCTGAAGGTTGTAAAACCCACTACAATGCTGTAGGCTGCTGAAGGGGCTGACGAGTTCCCTCTGCATCAGGAAAAGTCTAGTTTAATGCTTCCTGCATTGTCAGGAGAGAAAAGATGAGATGTACGTAGACCAAAGAAAGAAGGGTGTTACATGACAAAGGAAGATCAGAAAAGCCCAGAGATAGCCACACTCCCTGGGTTAGAGTGGAAAATTTTATCTTTCCAAATAGACTCAAACTTCAGGTTTGAATGTCCTGAGACATAAAAGCCCTAACTACACACTAAGCAGCACCCAGCTGAATCCCACAGCTCAGAAGAGAAAGATGATATGAAAGAGAAGTCCTAATGTGGTTCTGCAATTACTGACAGGTTTCAGGGACTGGTGGCTGGGAAGAATGAAGTCCTTTGGGTTTATTCATTTTCAGAGGCCACAATCTCAGAACCTCTGGTTTGTTCAGACCTCGTTAGACTCTCTCAATTTTGTTTCAGAGGAGTACACCGATACGCACAATTGAGAATGAAATTTTTATATGTCACAAATCTCTATATCTATTGAATGGCAAGGATAGCTGGGACTCTGTTTAGTTGGTATCATGTCTGAGCAAATGCTGTAACAGCTCCTTTAACTAGGGAGATAAAATTGTAAGAATGGAAACTAATATTTTAATGGCAATATAAGGCCAGGGGAAGAGGGAAGAGAAATCAAAAGTGAAGCATAAAAAATCCTCTCAAGGCTGGGTGCGGTGGCTCATGCCTGTAATCCCAGCACTTTGGGAGGCTGAGGTGGGTGGATCATTTGAGGTCAGGCATTCAAGACCAGCCTGGCAAACATGGTGAAACCATCTCTACTAAAAATACAAAAAAAATTAGCCAGGTATGGTGGTGCATACCTGTAATCCCATCTACTCGGGAGGCCGAGGCAGGAGAATTGCTTGAGCCTAGGAGGCAGAGGTTGTGGTGAGCTGAGATCATGCCACTGCACTGCAATCTGGGTGACAGAGTGAGACCCTGTCCCAAAAGAAAAACAAAACAAACAAACCCCCAAATTATCTCAAAACTAAACTGCTATTCACAATCAAGGGAAATTAATAGAAATTGATGAGCTACAATTTTAAGCAGGGAACTCTTCTCAGCATTTGCTGAGATAACTCATGTGGGTGAACTCGAAAAAACCTAAGCGACAGGCCAGTCTTATTGTGACTGAGTCATCCTCCTAATGTGCATAGAAGCCAGTACTATGGCATAGACTTTGAGAAAAGAAAGAGCTTTATTGCAAGGTCAACTGGCAAGGAAATAGGAGGCAACACTCAAATCCGTCTCCCCACGCCGGGGCCGGAGAGCAGGTTTTATAGGCAGGGAATAACAATGAGAGACACAGGAAAATGCAGCGAGGCATGATCTGATTGGGCCATG